>NW_027191343.1:5000-10848 GCF_040958095.1 Procambarus clarkii
AATGTCGCATTTCGCTCGTATGCGTTACATAAGGCCAAAAATTATCGTACTAAGAAAATGAAAGCGGCTAGCAGAAAGTGACGAATTATCCCGTTTTCTGTTTTGGCTCCTCTAGTCGGTCACTTTACACTAACCTACTAGAGGACCCAATTTAAAGAGGACACTTTAAATTGACCGTTTTCTTAACATTGGAAAATCTTAAAGAAGACGGGATTGTAGTTTAGCCCACCCGTCTTCACCCTTTCTTTTGGTGAAGAAGGGAAACTGAAGAAAAACAATGAAGAGGAGAGAAGGGGAGGTATTGGAAGTGCTGATGAAATAGGAGGAGGAACAATAGAGGTAAATCGAGGGGGAAATGGTGTAAAGAGGCGGGAAATAGAGTCATGATGGGCAACATGGCAGCGAATACTGGTAGAGGCAGGAACACAGGAGTGGTAGGGGAGGGTAAAGCAGTAGGGACACTGCATGAGTGCTGAAAGGCATGATAGATAACAGTGCTGAAAGACATGATAGATAACAGTGCTGAAAGGCATGATAGATAACAGTGCTGAAAGGCATGATAGATAACAGTGCTGAAAGACATGATAGATAACAGTGCTGAAAGGCATGATAGATAACAGTGCTGAAAGACATGATAGATAACAGTGCTGAAAGGCATGATAGATAACAGTGCTGAAAGGCATGATAGATAACAGTGCTGAAAGGCATGATAGATAACAGTGCTGAAAGGCATGATAGATAACAGTGCTGAAAGGCATGATAGATAACAGTGCTGAAAGGCATGATAGATAACAGTGCTGAAAGGCATGATAGATAACAGTGCTGAAAGGCATGATAGATAACAGTGCTGAAAGGCGTGATAGATAACAGTGCTGAAAGGCATGATAGATAACAGTGCTGAAAGGCATGATAGATAACAGTGCTGAAAGGCATGATAGATAACAGTGCTGAAAGGCATGATAGATAACAGTGCTGAAAGGCATGATAGATAACAGTGCTGAAAGGCATGATAGATAACGACACAAATTTCAAGTCAGTAGAAGGAAGGGTCGATAGAAAGCCGGGAGTAAAAGACAGGGAAACAGAGAAAGAGTAGAAGAAAGAGAACAGAGAAATGAAGTAGACAGATTAGATAACGACAAAGAGGAACGAGCGAGAATTGTGATAATGCGGCGAACCACACACACACACACACACACACACACACACACACACACACACACACACACACACACACACACACACACACACACACACACACACATCTGCTGTCTCCTGCAGCACATATCAAGCGGATAACATCAGCGGCATATGCCAGGCTGGCCAACATACGAACGGCATTCAGAAACTTGTGTAAAGAATCATTCAGAACTTTGTATACCACATATGTCAGGCCAATCCTGGAGTATGCAGCCCCAGCATGGAGTCCATATCTAGTCAAGGATAAGACTAAACTGGAAAAGGTTCAAAGGTTTGCCACCAGACTAGTACCCGAGCTGAGAGGTATGAGCTACGAGGAGAGACTACGGGAATTAAACCTCACTTTGCTGGAAGACAGAAGTTAGGGGGGACATGATCACCACATTCAAGATACTGAAGGGAATTGATAGGGTAGATAAAGACAGGCTGTTTAACACAAGGGGCACACGCACAAGGGGACACAAGTGGAAACTGAGCGCCCAAATGAGCCACAGAGATATTAGAAAGAACTTTTTTAGTGTCAGAGTGGTTGACAAATAGAATGCATTAGGAAGTGATGTGGTGGAGGCTCACTCCATACACAGTTTCAAGTGTAGATATGATAGAGCCCAATAGGCTCAGGAACCTGTACGCCAGTTGATTGACAGTTGAGAGGCGGGACCAAAGAGCCAGAGCTCAACCCCCGCAAGCAGAACTAGGTGAGTACACACACACACACACACACACACGAGGTCAAGGTTCAAGGACAAGATACCTGGCCTCGTAGGGCTTGACCCCTCCAGCAGGCGCACCTGTCGACCTCCACACGCCTCGACCTCAGCCCTCCAAATATTACATCTGGCAATGTCAAGTCAATAATACACGTTGGGCCGTGGGCCTCTAACGTGTCGTGTGGCGGGAAGCGACAAGGAGCGTCAATATTGGCCTTGTATGTACGGTAACAAGGGCGAGAGGTCCCCACACCACCACCACACCTCTCATCACACCACTCACCATCATCACTGTCCTACCGCCAAGTGTACCCAAGCTCCCCCCTGTGGCCACCAGCTGCACCTTATACTGACCAACCACCAGGTATACTTTCCTTTTTGAATATTGTCTGAGAGCACTCTTGGGTTCATCCTGCGTGATGCTGGTGGTGGTGGTTCTCTGTGATGCTGTGAAGTATGCAAGACATAGAGAATGAAGGTGGTGCACATCTTGAATATCTCAAGTTGTCCGGATCGGCTTCCGCCCGCCACAACGGTCTTCCGTCCGCCACAACGGTCTTCCGTGAAGATCTCAAGTTCACTTAACGGTTTCCAAGCGGATTCAAATTTCCCCGCCAAATTTGAACTTTCAATGGGCGAAAGCATTCAAAATGTTCGAATTTCAACGATGCAATAGTGATTTTCACGCGTAATAGCCATGCTATTGCCTAAACAAAAATGCAACAACTACAACAATAATTTAACAATAAACTGGCGTCCTGTCAGCCCTATTTTTTAGTCCGACCTAATAGGTAAAGGAGAGTAAAGCGAATCAATTAAATCCACACGTGAATTTCCAGTGCCGTGTCTGACACAGCTGGAGTAAGGTAATGGGGGAAGATAAGCGAGGAACAGAGTTATAGATTTCAACTAAGGATTAACATTAATTACAATTACATTTCTGTAATTACAACAACCCAAGGGGCGACAAAGGAGAGAAAGAGGGAGACTAAGAAAAGAGATAACGAATGAGATGAAATATACACAAATGAAGGAAGAGAGAAAGAGAAAGAAAAGAAACGAGATCTGAAGTCAAGGAAAAGAATGCAGTAGTGGCATGAGGGAAAATATCGACACACGCAGACAAGAATAGAACGAATTTCTCAGTAATATTCCTATTCTCGAAGACTTATTCCGAACGCATCATTCCTATTGCTGGGAAATTCATTCACAGTTTCCACTCTAAACCCGTTCTTTAATACGACAAGAGTCCGCCACACTAAACCATCTCGGGGTAACTCATCATTAATACATAACTAATACATACATAAACAACGAATAACAATGACTTAATACATAACTAATACATACATAAGCAACGAATAACAATGACTTAATACACAACTAATACATAAAGAAACAACGAATAACAATGACTTAATACATAACTAATACATACATAAACAACGAATAACAATGACTTAATACACAACTAATACATAAAGAAACAAAGCCATTATATCCCTTTTCCCTTGCCCCTGTATCCCTTCCAAGTGTTAGATATACAGTCGTAAGGCTGTATATCTAACACTATGTTGTGTTATCATGATAATTATCATACCTTACCTACTAGCAACGAGTAATAAGCTCGAGAAGAAACTATAGAGAAATACACTGACATAGGCCCTGTGTATGGAGTATACACACAACTCTGGTATACCTGCGAGGTATACATGATCGTAAACCGGGTTACCGGGTATTTATATTTATGTTAAAATATATTCCTATTTGAAATTCGACAAGACAGCATCTGTTTATTAATTCTGGCGTGTTTTTCTGTATTCGATTTGTTTTAATTATTTATGTATCTATTGTGTTTTATGATGGCAGCTGCTATGGAATTATGCTTTATTATGGGGTAATGGTTGCATGTGGGTCTCTGTCTCACACTTGTCTTGCTGCCTCCATCTCTCTCTCTCTCTCTCTCTCTCTCTCTCTCTCTCTCTCTCTCTCTCTCTCTCTCTCTCTCTCTCTCTCTCTCTCTCTCTCTCTCTCTCTCTCTCTCTCTCTCTCTCTCCTGTATTTAAAACTCCTTCGACGATAGCGCCTGTCGCTAATTACATTGTTTGCTATCATTCTTCCTCACTATTGCTCACTTTCCCTCCCTCCCACGGTACATAAATTCACAATAACATTGCCTTCCTCCGCTTCGACTACCAGCCTCATCCCCCCGACCCCATGATGGCGTCTCTCCGCCCTCCGCTACCCCTCTCCCCCTCTCCATCCCTCCTCCCACTCTCCCCAACCCTCCCTCACCCCCCCACCGTAAATTTCCTGATCGTGGTTCCCTCTCACCCCAACCACCTCACCCCCACTCCCACACGTTAACAAAGTACACGTATTTACATGTTGACCAGACCACACACTAGAAGTTGAAGGGACGACGACGTTTCGGTCCGACCTGGACCATTCTCAATCGACTTGAGAATGGTCCAGGACGGACCGAAACGTCGTCGTCCCTTCAACTTCTAGTGTGTGGCCTGGTCAACATACTTCAGCCACGTTATTGTGACTCATCGCCTGCACACGTATTTACATATCGCCTATGTGTTTCTCCCGTGACTATCTTAGTTTGAGACAAGAAGGGACAGTTAGGGCTGAAGGGAAGGGAAGGGAACTATCAGGGGGGAAAGTGCCAAGCCATCACGACTATATAGCACTGGGGGAGGGGTCAGGATAAGCGCTGGGATAAGTGGTTTGGGATAAAACAAATGTAAACAGAGTAGGGGATTAGGTTGGGGGAGCTTTGGAGAGTTTGGAGGTTAGGTAGAGGAGAGAGGTGGGGGAGAGGGGGGGAGGAGAGTTTGGAGGTTAGTCATAGACAGCGTGTCCAGGCATTCTTCACTCGGTCCACATTCTTGGAATTCAATATTCACCAAGAATTAAAAAAAAGTCTATCACAGCCCCTTAACATCTGTTGGAGACGGAGCCGAGACACTTGTGTTATCCTCGATATCGTGCCACTTCACGAGGGAGGTAGTCAAGTAGATGCAAAAAATGAGAGACCACTAGTACTGAAGTTATCATAAAAATCTTTGAGTGCTAAGAAGTAAGATCACAAAACACAGGGGATCCCATCGTCTACATAACCCTGGGGCTAACAAGGGTTGAGACCAGGGCGCCTCTGCCTCTCACAATTGCTAGACCACTATGATATGGCCTTAGATGGCATGACAGATATGGCCTTAGATGGCATGACAGATATGGCCTTAGATGGCATGACAGATATGGCCTTAGATGGCATGACAGATATGGCCTTAGATGGCATGACAGATATGGCCTTAGATGGCATGACAGATATGGCCTTAGATGGCATGACAGATATGGCCTTAGATGGCATGACAGATATGGCCTTAGATGGCATGACAGATATGGCCTTAGATGGCATGACAGATATGGCCTTAGATGGCATGACAGACAAACAACCGCCAAATTTGAACTTTCAATGGGCGAAAGCATTCAAAATGTTCAAATTTCAACGATGTGTGTTTTGTGTTTACAAAAAAAAAAAAAAAAAAACCATTCAGGAGTATTTTACACCCGAATCCACTCAATAAAACATCTAAATTATTCGAACCGCTTAAAAATGGTCAGTGAGTGATGGTCATTTAAAGTGAGAGCGATATATAATAATTTATACTTGGAAAATATTAAAGGAACCCGTTTAAAATCAACACCCCGGAATAACGCCACAGGAGACCAGGAGGTGTGGCATAATGTGCAAAATAGCTCCGTTGAACCATAGAAGTGCCACAGTTATGCTTAGAGACAAGTCTATCAACACCAAGGGCTCGAGACTGTTCAACACTCACCCCCTCTACCCATACGGGTCATAACTCGCCGACCTACAACGGTGCTCAAGACAGAAGGTGATCAACACCTCCAAAGGATACCTAAAT
>NW_027191344.1:0-10726 GCF_040958095.1 Procambarus clarkii
CACACACACACACACACACACACACACTCACACACACACACACACACACACACACACACACACACACACTCACACACACACACACACACACACACACACACACACACACACTCACACACACACACACACACACACACACACACTCACACACACACACACACACACACACACACACATACACACACACACACACACACACACACACACACACACACACACACATACACACACACACACACACACACACATACACACACACACACACACACACACACACACACACACACACACACATACACACACACACACACACACACACACACACACACACTCACACACACACACACACACACACACACACACATACACACACACACACACACACACACACACACACACTCACACACACACACACACACACACACACATACACACACACACACACACACACACACACACACACACACACACACACATACACACACACACACACACACACACACACACACACACACACACACACATACACACACACACACTCACACACACACACACACACACACACACACACACACACACACTCACACACACACACACACACACACACACACACACACACATACACACACACACACACACACACACACACACATACACACACACACACACACACACACACACACACACACACACACACATACACACACACACACACACACACACACACACACACACACACACACACACTCACACACACACACACACACACACACACACACACACACACACACACTCACACACACACACACACACACACACACATACACACACACACACTCACACACACTCACACACACTCACACACACACACACACACACACACACACACACACACACACATACACACACACACACTCACACACACTCACACACACTCACACACACTCACACACACACACACACACATACACACACACACACACACACACACACACACACACACACACACACACACACACTCACACACACACACACACACACACACACACACACACACACATGTACCTTAATATCTGGCACACGTTTCCACCTTCTCTACACATTTAAGTCTGGCCAAGAACCTACAAAATCAATATCATAATCTTTTATCGTCCCATTGGTCGAAAACTGACCATTCACAAGCGCAGAGCTCCTTCACAGATAACAACATTGGCTGTGTTTTCCGCCAATCAGGACCTGTCATTAAGCCCATTGACCCAGGAACCGAGTTTAGGGTTATGAAGTCATTGCTAAACTGGCAGTTAACATCACTACTTATCCACTTCGTAGCGGAATTATAGGTAAATCATGCGGTGTTTTGATCTGTGCCGGATGGGAACGAGTAGGCAGCCATAGTGCCTGTCTTTTGATCTGTGCCGGATGGGAACGAGTAGGCCGCCACATTGCCTATGTTTTGATCTGTGCCGGATGGGAACGAGGGGGCCGCCATGTTGCCATCCTGAGCCAGCTAAAATACAGTTTGTATAAACATGAATTATTGTGTCCTTCTCGTGTATTAGGCGGTGTGGCCGCGTGTATACACTCCCCATACACGCCTGGCTCTGTATTCACGGTGTGGGTTCTAGCTCCAGGTCCCCGACTCGTGGCCAACGAGGGTTTGGTGGGATGACTCCCGAAGTACTTTCTTATCTAAAATCAATGATTGAATCTGTAGAGTAGAGTTAGGTTATGTACGGCGAGGTAAAGTTAGATTATATTTGGTCAAGGTTAAAGTTAGATTATGTTAGGGTTGGTTAGATCATGTTAGGGTTGGTTATGTTAGGTTAGGGTTGGTTATATTAGGTTAGGGTTGGTTATATTAGGTTAGGGTTGGTTATATTAGGTTAGGATTGGTTATATTAGGTTAGGGGTTGGTTATATTAGGTTAGGGTTTGGTTATATTAGGTTAGGGGTTGGTTATATTAGGTTAGGGGTTGGTTATATTAGGTTAGGGGTTGGTTATATTAGGTTAGGGGTTGGTTATATTAGGTTAGGGTTGGTTATATTAGGTTAGGGTTGGTTATATTAGGTTAGAATTGGTTATATTAGGTTAGGGGTTGGTTATATTAGGTTAGGGTTGGTTATATTAGGTTAGGGTTGGTTATATTAGGTTAGGGGTTGGTTATATTAGGTTAGGGTTGGTTATATTAGGTTAGAATTGGTTATATTAGGTTAGGGGTTGGTTATATTAGGTTAGGGGTTGGTTATATTAGGTTAGGGTTGGTTATATTAGGTTAGGGTTGGTTATATTAGGTTAGAATTGGTTATATTAGGTTAGATTATCTTAAGTTAGCCTTCACAACCTTCTCCCCCCCCCCCCGCCCCCTGCTGTATTAATCTCTCGTGTTCAGTGTTATTGTGAACAAGAAGATAAAGAAGCGGTGTTCAAAGCGAGGAACAGCGGGATCATTGAACACAGACATGAGCCTGGAGAGAACAATGAGCCACAGTGTTGTCGAAGAAGAAGTTTGTGTCGACTTTAAGAGGTACTATGACAGTACTGGAATGGGGGGGGGGTGGGGGGGGTGGAGGGGGGAGCACTAAACATGGTTGTATAGTTACCGGGGCACACAACCCTATTACCCCCCCCCCCCCCCCGGTGGTTGTTAAGGGTGTTACAACATTAACTTGACGTCGGGGCTATGTTGTATGTGCGGCCCGGTCTCCTCATTTGCCACTCCGTAACAACAGCCAACCTTTTGGCCTAATCTGAGACGCGCAAACCCAGGCAACCTACCTAACCCGTGGAGTCCGAGGCATAGAAAACGGTAGATTTTTATGAGCTATTACTTTTCTTAATAGGCTGCATTTGGAACGGTGGTTAGGATATGACAGAAAACGGGAGGTGTTAACAAATCCACAAGGGGCCGTGACGAGGATTCGAACCTACGTCCGAGATCTTCCCAGACGCTGCCTTAATCGACTGAGCTACGACATGGTCAAAAGAGTTGAAACCAGAGGTTCTGCTGGACTTACTTGGATCCTGCAGCCTCTCCGAGACACAAATGTCTGTCTGCGGGAGGTGTTACTTGAGGCTGGCTGTGTGCTGGGTCGAGGCTTCAGCAAGCCAAGCTCCTGGTTTCAGTCCTGTAGTCAATCTTCATAACTCATGCCCCTTAGTTCCGGGTCCCAGTTTTATGGTAAAACTCTTCAACTTCCTTTTTGTGTTTGACTAGATGTAAAGGCTCGACGTTGGCGCCGCATATTTCTCGACTGGTCTAACGTATGTGGTATACAAGGTCCCGAATGGTTCCTTAACCGGAATTTTTGCTTCGGTAGTTGACAAGTTGGCCAACACTGCTGATGATACAGCTGATGATACAGCTGATGATACAGCTGATGATACAGCTGATGATACAGCTGATGATACAGCTGATGATACAGCTGATGATACAGCTGATGATAAAGCTGATGATACAGCTGATGATACAGCTGATGATACAGCTGATGATACAGCTGATGATACAGCTGATGATACAGCTGATGATACAGCTGATGATAAAGCTGATGATACAGCTGATGATACAGTTGATGATACAGCTGATGATACAGCTGATGATACAGCTGATGATACAGCTGATGATACAGCTGATGATACAGCTGATGATACAGCTGATGATAAAGCTGATGATACAGCTGATGATAAAGCTGATGATACAGCTGATGATACAGCTGATGATACAGCTGATGATACAGCTTATGATAAAGCTGATGATACAGCTGATGATAAAGCTGATGATACAGCTTATGATAAAGCTGATGATACAGCTGATGATACAGCTGATGATACAGCTGATGATACAGCTGATGATACAGCTGATGATACAGCTGATGATACAGCTGATGATAAAGCTGATGATACAGCTGATGATACAGCTGATGATACAGCTGATGATACAGCTTATGATAAAGCTGATGATACAGCTGATGATAAAGCTGATGATACAGCTGATGATACAGCTGATGATACAGCTTATGATAAAGCTGATGATACAGCTGATGATAAAGCTGATGATACAGCTGATGATACAGCTGATGATACAGCTGATGATACAGCTGATGATACAGCTGATGATACAGCTGATGATACAGCTGATGATACAGCTTATGATAAAGCTGATGATACAGCTGATGATAAAGCTGATGATACAGCTGATGATACAGCTGATGATACAGCTGATGATACAGCTGATGATACAGCTGATGATACAGCTGATGATACAGCTTATGATAAAGCTGATGATACAGCTGATGATAAAGCTGATGATACAGCTGATGATACAGCTGATGATACAGCTGATGATACAGCTGATGATACAGCTGATGATACAGCTGATGAAATACGCTTGAAATGGGCTTGGGGAAATAAGTTTAGTGTGATGTCACTCCCACAATGTTAGAGAGAACATGAAACACAATGTTAGAGAGAACATGAAACACAATGTTAGAGAGAACATGAAACACAATGTTAGAGAGAACATGAAACACAATGTTAGAGAGAACATGAAACACAATGTTAGAGAGAACATGAAACACAATGTTAGAGAGAACATGAAACACAATGTTAGAGAGAACATGAAACACAATGTTAGAGAGAACATGAAACACAATGTTAGAGAGAACATGAAACACAATGTTAGAGAGAACATCAAACACAATGTTAGAGAGAACATCAAACACAATGTTAGAGAGAACATGAAACACAATGTTAGAGAGAACATCAAACACAATGTTAGAGAGAACATCAAACACAATGTTAGAGAGAACATCAAACACAATGTTAGAGAGAACATGAAACACAATGTTAGAGAGAACATCAAACACAATGTTAGAGAGAACATCAAACACAATGTTAGAGAGAACATGAAACACAATGTTAGAGAGAACATGAAACACAATGTTAGAGAGAACATGAAACACAATGTTAGAGAGAACATGAAACACAATGTTAGAGAGAACATGAAACACAATGTTAGAGAGAACATGAAACACAATGTTAGAGAGAACATCAAACACAATGTTAGAGAGAACATGAAACACAATGTTAGAGAGAACATGAAACACAATGTTAGAGAGAACATGAAACACAATGTTAGAGAGAACATGAAACACAATGTTAGAGAGAACATCAAACACAATGTTAGAGAGAACATGAAACACAATGTTAGAGAGAACATGAAACACAATGTTAGAGAGAACATGAAACACAATGTTAGAGAGAACATGAAACACAATGTTAGAGAGAACATGAAACACAATGTTAGAGAGAACATGAAACACAATGTTAGAGAGAACATGAATCACAATGTTAGAGAGAACATGAAACACAATGTTAGAGAGAACATGAAACACAATGTTAGAGAGAACATGAAACACAATGTTAGAGAGAACATGAAACACAATGTTAGAGAGAACATGAAACACAATGTTAGAGAGAACATCAAACACAATGTTAGAGAGAACATGAAACACAATGTTAGAGAGAACATCAAACACAATGTTAGAGAGAACATGAAACACAATGTTAGAGAGAACATGAAACACAATGTTAGAGAGAACATGAAACACAATGTTAGAGAGAACATGAAACACAATGTTAGAGAGAACATGAAACACAATGTTAGAGAGAACATGAAACACAATGTTAGAGAGAACATGAAACACAATGTTAGAGAGAACATGAAACACAATGTTAGAGAGAACATGAAACACAATGTTAGAGAGAACATGAAACACAATGTTAGAGAGAACATGAAACACAATGTTAGAGAGAACATGAAACACAATGTTAGAGAGAACATGAAACACAATGTTAGAGAGAACATCAAACACAATGTTAGAGAGAACATGAAACACAATGTTAGAGAGAACATGAAACACAATGTTAGAGAGAACATGAAACACAATGTTAGAGAGAACATGAAACACAATGTTAGAGAGAACATGAAACACAATGTTAGAGAGAACATGAAACACAATGTTAGAGAGAACATGAAACACAATGTTAGAGAGAACATGAAACACAATGTTAGAGAGAACATGAAACACAATGTTAGAGAGAACATGAAACACAATGTTAGAGAGAACATGAAACACAATGTTAGAGAGAACATGAAACACAATGTTAGAGAGAACATGAAACACAATGTTAGAGAGAACATGAAACACAATGTTAGAGAGAACATCAAACACAATGTTAGAGAGAACATGAAACACAATGTTAGAGAGAACATGAAACACAATGTTAGAGAGAACATGAAACACAATGTTAGAGAGAACATGAAACACAATGTTAGAGAGAACATGAAACACAATGTTAGAGAGAACATCAAACACAATGTTAGAGAGAACATGAAACACAATGTTAGAGAGAACATGAAACACAATGTTAGAGAGAACATGAAACACAATGGTAGAGAGAACATGAAACACAATGTTAGAGAGAACATGAAACACAATGTTAGAGAGAACATCAAACACAATGTTAGAGAGAACATCAAACACAATGTTAGAGAGAACATCAAACACAATGTTAGAGAGAACATCAAACACAATGTTAGAGAGAACATCAAACACAATGTTAGAGAGAACATCAAACACAATGTTAGAGAGAACATCAAACACAATGTTAGAGAGAACATGAAACACAATGTTAGAGAGAACATGAAACACAATGTTAGAGAGAACATCAAACACAATGTTAGAGAGAACATCAAACACAATGTTAGAGAGAACATGAAACACAATGTTAGAGAGAACATCAAACACAATGTTAGAGAGAACATCAAACACAATGTTAGAGAGAACATGAAACACAATGTTAGAGAGAACATCAAACACAATGTTAGAGAGAACATGAAACACAATGTTAGAGAGAACATCAAACACAATGTTAGAGAGAACATGAAACACAATGTTAGAGAGAACATGAAACACAATGTTAGAGAGAACATCAAACACAATGTTAGAGAGAACATGAAACACAATGTTAGAGAGAACATCAAACACAATGTTAGAGAGAACATCAAACACAATGTTAGAGAGAACATGAAACACAATGTTAGAGAGAACATCAAACACAATGTTAGAGAGAACATCAAACACAATGTAAATATTTGTCTTGCTATTTAAAATTAGAATCAAATAAAAGCCCCCATCACGATGATATCTTAGAGATATCGCTTATCGAGCACGCTGCGGGGGGGGGGGAGGACGGGGGGGGAGGGGGTAATTAATTCACCTGTGCTAATTAAAGTATAAGTTCCCACCTCATTACCTGACTTTGGTAAACCTTTAGATTCTACATCTAATTATCAAGTTTTGCTTGTTTCACCTGTAATAGCTTTTTTGTTGCACTTACAGAATTGTTGAGAACGAGGGAGAGAGAGAGAGGGGGAGAGAGAGAGAGAGAGAGAGAGAGAGAGAGAGAGAGAGAGAGAGAGAGAGAGAGAGAGAGAGAGAGAGAGAGAGAGAGAGAGAGAGAGAGAGAGAGAGAGAGAGAGAGAGAGAGAGAGAGAGAGAGAGAGAGAGAGAGAGAGAGAGAGAGAGTGAGAGAGAGAGAGAGAGGCGTGACGTGAACAGCCAAGTAAACGCTTTCACCAGTCATATACTGGACCTCCAGTATAGGCATATCCCTCACCGGCAGTATGTGACCAAGCCCACTGATCAGCCTTGGTTTGGATATCGGTGCCGGATGGCAGCTGAAGCCAAAAACAAGGCCTGGAGGAGATTTAAACGGCATCCCTCGGCTCATAACAGAAACATTCATAGACAATCTTGTCGAATAATGAAAGAAGTTCAAAAGTGGGCTATATCCAGATGGGAATCCGAAACTCGAAGAAAACTTGCATCTGGAAGGGTTGGATCCAAGGTCTGGTGGTCCCTGGTGAAGGATCGGCAGGGGTACTCATCTGAGGACACAATCCTACCTCTAAACAGAGAAGATGGTACTGTGGCAACCAGCAATCAGGAGAAGGCTGATTTACTGGCAAATCACTTTGCTTCCAAGATGCAGGTCCCTGATCCTGTACGTCAGCCTCCACATCTTGCCCCATGCACTGTGTCTAAGTTGACTGAAGTGGTTATACAGCAGGGCTGAAGTTCTCCATCTCCTTAACACGCTAGACACAAGCAAAGCTGTGGGGCCAGATAAGGTCAGTCCAAGACTACTACGCTGCTGCGCTGACCTGTTGGCTCCACCTCTCACGCGCCTCTTCCAACTCTGCCTAGTTCAAGGAATTTGGCCCTCCTTATGGAAGAAGGCAGACGTTGTTCCAGTGCACAAAAAGAAGAGCCGCTCAGTAGTTGGTAACTACAGATCTGTGTCACTGCTTTCCATTACTGGCAAGATCCTAGAATCATTAATTGCTCAGCAAATGACATCATTTTTTGACCGTCATCGGCTAATTTGTGATCGACAGTATGGTTTTAGAAAAGGCCGATCTGCTGCTGATCTTTTGCTAAATCTCTCCTCTAAGTGGCATCAGTCACTGGATGAGTCCAAGATCAGCTGTGTTGTAGCTCTAGATATAGCAGGAGCCTTTGATCGGGTCTGGCACTCTGGACTAGCAGTGAAGCTTCAAGCTTTAGGCATTGCAGGCTCCATCTTAGTGTTATTAAAAGACTACCTTCAAGAACGGACTCTAAGGGTGGTCCTCAATGGAGCAGAATCCGATAGCCACTCAATTGGTGCCAGCGTTCCACAGGGAAGTGTGCTTGGCCCTCTGCTGTGGAATGTTTATTTCAACGATCTTCTTCATCTCATTCCTGAAGCTCAAGCCTATGCTGATGACTGTACTCTAACCTTTACATACAGAAAGGAGGAAATGCTAACTGCTGCAAGAATCATTAATCACAAACTTTCAGCAATTTCTACCTGGGGTAGGAGATGGCAGGTCACATTTGCGGCTGAGAAGACTCAAGCGATGATGATAACTAGACTGCACATGGCGAATCGGACAGAACTGCAAATGGGTGGCAAATCCCTAGAGTTCACAGAAGAATTTGACATCTTGGGAATGAAGTTCGACTCTTCAATGACAATGAAGAGCCATGTGATAAACCTAGCTAAAAAGGCAGCCAGGAAACTTACAGCACTACGGCGCATCTCATATCTTCTTGACAGCAAGGGATGCAAAACCTTATATGAAGCTCAAGTTCGCTCCCATCTTGAGTATGCACCCCTTTCCTGGATTGCCTGCCCCCCATCTTTCGTCAGACTGTTGGACAAAGTGGAGAGACGGGCTAGAAGGCTTATCTCTAGTCTTGACCAAGTCTGGTGGGAACGGTCTGAACATCAGAGGCTGCAACACCGTCGGGACGTTGTTGGTCTTACTGTTATGTACAAGGCCAACATCCTCAAAGTTCCGCACTTGGCCCAACTCCGTGGAGTACCAGTAGTTCCCACTCGTAACACTAGGCTCTCAACCTTCAACAGTCTCATGCTGGAAGTGCCATTCTCAAGAACATCACTCCATCAGCGTTCATTCCTTCCGAGACTTACTCGCATCTGGAACTTGTTCGCTCAACAGATTGATACACGGGAGATAAGGTCAACTGTTCACATGAAGACTCTGGCACACAGCTGGCTACAAGCTCGTCCTGTTCCTTATATGATTGTTACTTAATGTTTTTTAATGAATAAAGGCTATTCCTTCTAAAGCAAATAATACCAGGCTCATGAAATAAATGGGCATCTAGGAGTAGGTTTCAACTTAGCTTACATAAGTTAAATATATGATAGTTCCCATTGTGTTAGTTTCAAAGTATACTCTTATGTAATAAATGAGTTTCAAGGTGTAGGCTTCAGATGAGCTGAGGTAGGATAACAGCTCTTGCTTGCAGTTTCAATAGGTATGTTATTAGGCATCCCTTATGAATCCTAGTCTTAGTTTAAAAAAAAAAAAAAAAAAAAACAGAGAGAGAGAGAGAGAGAGAGAGAGTGAGAGAGAGAGAGAGAGAGAGAGAGAGAGAGAGAGAGAGAGAGTGAGTGAGAGAGAGAGAGAGAGAGAGAGAGAGAGAGAGAGAGAGAGAGAGAGAGAGAGAGAGAGAGAGAGAGCGAGAGTGAGAGAGAGAGAGAGAGAGAGAGAGAGAGAGAGAGAGAGAGAGAGAGAGTGAGAGAGAGAGAGAGAGAGAGAGAGAGAGAGAGAGAGAGAGAGAGTGAGAGAGAGAGAGAGAGAGAGAGAGAGAGAGAGAGAGAGAGAGAGAGAGAGAGAGAGAGAGTGAGAGAGAGAGAGAGAGAGAGAGAGAGAGAGAGAGAGAGAGAGTGAGAGAGAGAGAGAGAGAGAGAGAGAGAGAGAGAGAGAGAGAGAGAGAGAGAGAGAGAGAGAGTGAGAGAGAGAGAGAGAGAGAGAGAGAGAGAGAGAGAGAGAGAGTGAGAGAGAGAGAGAGAGAGAGAGAGAGAGAGAGTGAGAGAGAGAGAGAGAGAGAGAGAGAGAGAGAGAGAGAGAGAGAGAGAGAGAGAGAGAGAGAGAGAGAGCATATTACATCTTCACACACAGTCCAAAAGTAAGACAGTAAACACAGTTGTGTTTATATGTTGGTAAAAGTTCTCGGTGGTGGAGCAAGTTGCTGGCTTGTTATTTATCTTTATATACTGAAGAATTATTGCTGAGTATTTAAATGTTATTTCAGTTTCCACGTACAGAATTTTATTTTCAAGAGGAGGGAATAAACCGTTATACAACAT
>NW_027191345.1:0-10473 GCF_040958095.1 Procambarus clarkii
TAATTACCGTACACATGTCAGTTTAATTACAGGTACACATAAACACATATAGCTTCACGTGTCTGTCGGTCAGGACAATAGTACACATGGATACGAACACAAAACAGTCCATTATCAACTAGTGTGTGTGTGTGTGTGTGTGTGTGTGTGTGTGTGTGTGTGTGTTTATTCTCACCTGGTTCTGTTTGCAGGGGTTGAGCTCTGACTCTTTGGTCCCGCCTATGTGTGTGTGTGTGTGTGTGTGTGTGTGTGTGTGTGTGTGTGTGTGTGTGTGTGTGTGTGTGTGTGTGTGTGTGTGTGTGTGTGTGTGTGTATGTGTGTGTGTGTGTGTGTGTGTGTGTGTGTGTGTGTGTGTGTGTGTGTGTGTGTGTGTGTGTGTGTGTGTGTGTGTGTATGTGTGTGTGTGTGTGTTTTATCATTATATTTACTATATGCATCTGCTGAATCGAGTTATTAGCTCTTGGAACCCGCCTATCAAATAAATGTATTTATCCTCTTTTATATCTACTACATCTATTTCTCTCTAACTAACACACACACAAACACACACACACACACACACACACACACACACACACACACACACACACACACACACACACACACACACACACACACACACACACACACACCACAAACACACACAAACTGGAGGCCTAGCGTCTAAATGGAGAGAGTTCGATGGATATAATCCTAATGGTCCCCGATCGAATCCCGTGACGCAATAGCAAATCGAAAGATATTCTTTAACCTGATTCGACTGTTCACCTAGCACAAATGTATCCATCAATGTATCCATCTATCTATCTACTTATATCTGTCAATCCATCAATCTATCTTCCTATTAAACCAATCATTTATCATTATATACATCTATCTATCCATGTATCCGTTCATCAACTCATCTTTCTATCCATCCATCTAGTCTATGATATATGTCTTCATATATCATATGTCTACATATGTCTTCCGTCCATGAACTCATCTATGCATCCGTCTATCCGTCAATATATATATTTAGCAATCAATGTATCCATCCATCTATCTACCTATACAAATTTTCCATTAATCTATCCATTTATCATAACCATCTATCAACACCCTCCCCACTCCCTCTCCTATTTTACTACCAAACTCCCTCCTCTCGTTCTGGCACCTTCTCCTTCCCTTTTCCTCCCTCTCATAAACCTGCTCATCCTCCATCCTTCTGCCCTTCCCACTCCCGCCCCTATCCCATCCCGCCCTTCCCATCGTCTTCCCTCTCGCCGCTTGTATGGATATGGACCCTGTGGGTCCAGGAGGCCATCTGTGTCCCCTCAGATGGTCTCCCTTATCACAGTTTGTGTCTATGGATGTGTGTCAGTGTGTGAGTGTGAGTGTCACTGTGAGTGTCCGGGTGAGTGTGGGTGTCCCTGTGATTGTCCGGATGAATGGACACCCACACTCTCCGGTTATATCTGCGGTTTCAGGAGGCCATCTGTGTCCCCTCAGATGGTCTCCCTTATCACAGTCTATGGATGTGTGTGTGTGAGTGACCCTGTGAATGTTCGGATAAGGGTGTGTATGTGTGTGTGAGTGTCCTGATTTATGTGAGGTTTGGTTCCAGGAACCAATTGTGTCCCTCCTTCCCCAAATCTCCTCCCTTATTCCCACCGTGGGTTCGAATCCCAGGTGATTAGACCTACCCTTGGTCTATGGATCCAAGGTATCCATCCGTGGGCCCAACGGATTTCACCCCTTCCCCACTTTCCTAGGGCCAGGCCAATTCCAGCTATCCAGGGAACCTGTCGAAACAGAGGCAGCTTCAGGAGGGGACACACAAATATTTGTGCCCTGCAGTTACACAACCGTTCCGACAGGCTCGATCGTAATCTATCCAGATGAGAACACGTTCTCCTCCGACTAGACCACGCTGGAGTCGCTGTATGTTTAAAATTTGGTTCCTTTATTTATAGTTAGTATTTTTGGTGTATTAATTGATTTGTTTTATATTTGTAATTACTTAGGTAGAGTGATTTAGGGAGTGGGGGGAATTGGGGGTGGGGGGAGGGGGGTGGTAGCGAATGTAGTAGATTATACGAGATCGTGGTTAGTTAGTGTTTATCTAGTTGTGTTCACCTAGTTGTTCTTGCGAGGGTTGAGCTCTGCTCTTTCGGCCCGCCTCTCAACTGTCAATCAATCAGTTTTTACTAGCTAATAAAAAAAAAATTCCACATACACACACCCAGGAAGCAGCCCGTAACAGGTGTCTAATGCCCAAGTACCTATGTACTGCTAGGTAAGAGGAGCATCAGAATTAATGAAACTCTGCTGATTTTCGTTTGCGCCATCACCGGGGGATCGAACTTTGACCCTAGGATTACGAGTCGAGAGCGCTGTCCACTCAGCTATAAAGCCCCCTAGTATGTGTATTGGTGCATAAGATAATTTGGGAGAGGTTTATGGAAAGGAATGATGTTTGGTGGCCTTTAAGGCGCTGGAAGAAGGTTGCCAGTTATGAATTTAAATTATAAATTTATTAAGATAGGATATATATGCAAAGACGTTGTGAGAGATAGTAAGAAAAAGTGTTTCTGACTGAGGTTAGGTACTGTGTAATTGACTTGTATGTTAGGAAAAAGAATATTTATCAGAAACATAGATGTTCTTTAGAAATGTTTGTGTGCAAATAGTTGCAAATTATTGGGTAAAAAGCCAATGGTTACCGTACCTTGAACAAACACACGTGAGCACAATTAGTCGACGGGGGTCAGAGAGTGAGAGTGAAGAGCGAAACAGTAACAAAAAATGTGACAATAATGGGAAACTATGTCATTCAAACGTATACATGTTAACCATATAAATTACAGTAACACTAAACGCGCGCATACGTACATATGTCAATCAATTTACATAAATAAACATTCACAAATATGTACCTTTAAAATGGACACATACAGATAATTACCGTACACATGTCAGTTTAATTACAGGTACACATAAACACATATAGCTTCACGTGTCTGTCGGTCAGGACAATAGTACACATGGATACGAACACAAAACAGTCCATTATCAACTAGTGTGTGTGTGTGTGTGTGTGTGTGTGTGTGTGTGTGTGTGTGTGTGTGTGTGTGTGTGTGTGTGTGTTTATTCTCACCTGGTTCTGTTTGCAGGGGTTGAGCTCTGACTCTTTGGTCCCGCCTCTGTGTACTCACCTAATTGTACTCACCTAATTGTGCTTGCGGGGGTTGAGCTCTGGCTCTTTGGTCCCGCCTCTCAACTGTCAATCAACTGGTGTACAGATTCCTGAGCCTATTGGGCTCTATCATATCTACATTTGAAACTGTGTATGGAGTCAGCCTCCACCACATCACTTCCTAATGCATTCCATTTGCTAACTACTCTGACACTGAAAAAGTTCTTTCTAACGTCTCTGTGGCTCATTTGGGTACTCAGCTTCCACCTGTGTCCCCTTGTTCGCGTCCCACCAGTGTTGAAAAGTTCATCCTTGTTTACCCGGTCGATTCCCCTGAGGATTTTGTAGGTTGTGATCATGTCCCCCCTTACTCTTCTGTCTTCCAGTGTCGTGAGGTGCATTTCCCGCAGCCTTTCCTCATAACTCATGCCTCTTAGTTCTGGGACTAGTCTAGTAGCATACCTTTGGACTTTTTCCAGCTTCGTCTTGTGCTTGACAAGGTACGGGCTCCATGCTCGGGCCGCATACTCCAGGATTGGTCTTACATATGTGGTGTACAAGATTCTGAATGATTCCTTACACAGGTTCCTGAACGCCGTTCTGATGTTAGCCAGCCTCGCATATGCCGCAGACGTTATTCTCTTTATGTGGGCTTCAGGAGACAGGTTTGGTGTGATATCAACTCCTAGATCTTTCTCTCTGTCTGTTTCATTAAGTACTTCATCTCCTACTCTGTATCCTGTGCCTGGCCTCCTGTTTCCACTGCCTAGTTTCATTACTTTGCATTTACTCGGGTTGAACTTCAACAGCATCGAATGTGTGTGTGTGTGTGTGTGTGTGTGTGTGTGTGTGTGTGTGTGTGTGTGTGTGTGTGTGTGTGTGTGTGTGTGTGTGTGTGTGTGTGTGTGTGTGTGTGTGTGTGTGTGTGTGTGTGTGTGTGTGTGTGTGTGTGTGTGTGTGTGTGTGTGTGTGTGTGTGTGTGTGTGTGTATGTGTGTGTGTGTGTGTTTTATCATTATATTTACTATATGCATCTGCTGAATCGAGTTATTAGCTCTTGGAACCCGCCTATCAAATAAATGTATTTATCCTCTTTTATATCTACTACATCTATTTCTCTCTAACTAACACACACACAAACACACACACACACACACACACACACACACACACATACACCACACACACACACACACATACACACACACACACACACACACACACACACACACACACACACACACACACACACACACACACAAACTGGAGGCCTAGCGTCTAAATGGAGAGAGTTCGATGGATATAATCCTAATGGTCCCCGATCGAATCCCGTGACGCAATAGCAAATCGAAAGATATTCTTTAACCTGATTCGACTGTTCACCTAGCACAAATGTATCCATCAATGTATCCATCTATCTATCTACTTATATCTGTCAATCCATCAATCTATCTTCCTATTAAACCAATCATTTATCATTATATACATCTATCTATCCATGTATCCGTCCATCAACTCATCTTTCTATCCATCCATCTAGTCATCTGTCTTCCGTCCATCAACTCATCTATGCATCCGTCTATCCGTCAATATATATATTTAGCAATCAATGTATCCATCCATCTATCTACCTATACAAATTTTCCGTCAATCTATCCATTTATCATAACCATCTATCAACACCCTCCCCACTCCCTCTCCTATTTTACTACCAAACTCCCTCCTCTCGTTCTGGCACCTTCTCCTTCCCTTTTCCTCCCTCTCATAAACCTGCTCATCCTCCATCCTTCTGCCCTTCCCACTCCCGCCCCTATCCCATCCCGCCCTTCCCATCGTCTTCCCTCTCGCCGCTTGTATGGATATGGACCCTGTGGGTCCAGGAGGCCATCTGTGTCCCCTCAGATGGTCTCCCTTATCACAGTTTGTGTCTATGGATGTGTGTCAGTGTGTGAGTGTGAGTGTCACTGTGAGTGTCCGGGTGAGTGTGGGTGTCCCTGTGATTGTCCGGATGAATATGTGTCCGGTTATATCTGCGGTTTCAGGAGGCCATCTGTGTCCCCTCAGATGGTCTCCCTTATCACAGTCTATGGATGTGTGTGTGTGAGTGACCCTGTGAATGTTCGGATAAGGGTGTGTGTGTGTGTGTGTGTGAGTGTCCTGATTTATGTGAGGTTTGGTTCCAGGAACCATTTGTGTCCCTCCTTCCCCAAATCTCCTCCCTTATTCCCACCGTGGGTTCGAATCCCAGGTGATTAGACCTACCCTTGGTCTATGGATCCAAGGTATCCATCCGTGGGCCCAACGGATTTCACCCCTTCCCCACTTTCCTAGGGCCAGGCCAATTCCAGCTATCCAGGGAACCTGTCGAAACAGAGGCAGCTTCAGGAGGGGACACACAAATATTTGTGCCCTGCAGTTACACAACCGTTCCGACAGGCTCGATCGTAATCTATCCAGATGAGAACACGTTCTCCTCCGACTAGACCACGCTGGAGTCGCTGTATGTTTAAAATTTGGTTCCTTTATTTATAGTTAGTATTTTTGGTGTATTAATTGATTTGTTTTATATTTGTAATTACTTAGGTAGAGTGATTTAGGGAGTGGGGGGAATTGGGGTGGGGGGAGGGGGGTGGTAGCGAATGTAGTAGATTATACGAGATCGTGGTTAGTTAGTGTTTATCTAGTTGTGTTCACCTAGTTGTTCTTGCGAGGGTTGAGCTCTGCTCTTTCGGCCCGCCTCTCAACTGTCAATCAATCAGTTTTTACTAGCTAATAAAAAAAAAATTCCACATACACACACCCAGGAAGCAGCCCGTAACAGGTGTCTAATGCCCAAGTACCTATGTACTGCTAGGTAAGAGGAGCATCAGAATGAATGAAACTCTGCTGATTTTCGTTTGCGCCATCACCGGGGGATCGAACTTTGACCCTAGGATTACGAGTCGAGAGCGCTGTCCACTCAGCTATAAAGCCCCTAGTATGTGTATTGGTGCATAAGATAATTTGGGAGAGGTTAATGGAAAGGAATGATGTTTGGTGGCCTTTAAGGCGCTGGAAGAAGGTTGCCAGTTATGAATTTAAATTATAAATTTATTAAGATAGGATATATATGCAAAAGACGTTGTGAGAGATAGTAAGAAAAGTGTTTCTGACTGAGGTTAGGTACTGTGTAATTGACTTGTATGTTAGGAAAAAGAATATTTATCAGAAACATAGATGTTCTTTAGAAATGTTTGTGTGCAAATAGTTGCAAATTATTGGGTAAAAAGCCAATGGTTACCGTACCTTGAACAAACACACGTGAGCACAATTAGTCGACGGGGGTCAGAGAGTGAGAGTGAAGAGCGAAACAGTAACAAAAAATGTGACAATAATGGGAAACTATGTCATTCAAACGTATACATGTTAACCATATAAATTACAGTAACACTAAACGCGCGCATACGTACATATGTCAATCAATTTACATAAATAAACATTCACAAATATGTACCTTTAAAATGGACACATACAGATAATTACCGTACACATGTCAGTTTAATTACAGGTACACATAAACACATATAGCTTCACGTGTCTGTCGGTCAGGACAATAGTACACATGGATACGAACACAAAACAGTCCATTATCAACTAGTGTGTGTGTGTGTGTGTGTGTGTGTGTGTGTGTTGTGTGTGTGTGTGTGTGTGTGTGTGTGTGTGTGTGTGTGTGTTTATTCTCACCTGGTTCTGTTTGCAGGGGTTGAGCTCTGACTCTTTGGTCCCGCCTCTGTGTACTCACCTAATTGTACTCACCTAATTGTGCTTGCGGGGGTTGAGCTCTGGCTCTTTGGTCCCGCCTCTCAACTGTCAATCAACTGGTGTACAGATTCCTGAGCCTATTGGGCTCTATCATATCTACATTTGAAACTGTGTATGGAGTCAGCCTCCACCACATCACTTCCTAATGCATTCCATTTGCTAACTACTCTGACACTGAAAAAGTTCTTTCTAACGTCTCTGTGGCTCATTTGGGTACTCAGCTTCCACCTGTGTCCCCTTGTTCGCGTCCCACCAGTGTTGAAAAGTTCATCCTTGTTTACCCGGTCGATTCCCCTGAGGATTTTGTAGGTTGTGATCATGTCCCCCCTTACTCTTCTGTCTTCCAGTGTCGTGAGGTGCATTTCCCGCAGCCTTTCCTCATAACTCATGCCTCTTAGTTCTGGGACTAGTCTAGTAGCATACCTTTGGACTTTTTCCAGCTTCGTCTTGTGCTTGACAAGGTACGGGCTCCATGCTCGGGCCGCATACTCCAGGATTGGTCTTACATATGTGGTGTACAAGATTCTGAATGATTCCTTACACAGGTTCCTGAACGCCGTTCTGATGTTAGCCAGCCTCGCATATGCCGCAGACGTTATTCTCTTTATGTGGGCTTCAGGAGACAGGTTTGGTGTGATATCAACTCCTAGATCTTTCTCTCTGTCTGTTTCATTAAGTACTTCATCTCCTACTCTGTATCCTGTGCCTGGCCTCCTGTTTCCACTAGCCTAGTTTTCATTACTTTGCATTTACTCGGGTTGAACTTCAACAGCATCGAATGTGTGTGTCGTGTGTGTGTGTGTGTGTGTGTGTGTGTGTGTGTGTGTGTGTGTGTGTGTGTATGTGTGTGTGTGTGGTGTGTGTGTGTGTGTGTGTGTGGTGTGTGTGTGTGTGTGTGTGTGTGTGTGTGTGTGTGTGTGTGTGTGTGTGTGTGTGTGTGTGTGTGTGTGTGTGTGTGTGTGTGTGTGTGTGTATGTGTGTGTGTGTGTGTTTTATCATTATATTTACTATATGCATCTGCTGAATCGAGTTATTAGCTCTTGGAACCCGCCTATCAAATAAATGTATTTATCCTCTTTTATATCTACTACATCTATTTCTCTCTAACTAACACACACACAACACACACAACACACACACACATACACACACACCACAACCACAACACACACACACACACACACACACACACACCACACACACACACACACACACATACACACACACACAAACTGGAGGCCTAGCGTCTAAATGGAGAGAGTTCGATGGATATAATCCTAATGGTCCCCGATCGAATCCCGTGACGCAATTAGCAAATCGAAAGATATTCTTTAACCTGATTCGACTGTTCACCTAGCACAAATGTATCCATCAATGTATCCATCTATCTATCTACTTATATCTGTCAATCCATCAATCTATCTTCCTATTAAACCAATCATTTATCATTATATACATCTATCTATCCATGTATCCGTCCCATCAACTCATCTTTCTATCCATCCATCTAGTCATCTGTCTTCGTCCATCAACTCATCTATGCATCCGTCTATCCGTCAATATATATATTTAGCAATCAATGTATCCATCCATCTATCTACCCTATACAAATTTTCCGTCAATCTATCCATTTATCATAACCATCTATCAACACCCTCCCCACTCCCTCTCCTATTTTACTACCAAACTCCATCCTCTCGTTCTGGCACCTTCTCCTTCCCTTTTCCTCCCTCTCATAAACCTGCTCATCCTCCATCCTTCTGCCCTTCCCACTCCCGCCCCTATCCCATCCCGCCTCTTCCCATCGTCTTCCCTCTCGCCGCTTGTATGGATATGGACCCTGTGGGTCCAGGAGGCCATCCTGTGTCCCCTCAGATGGTCTCCCTTATCACAGTTTGTGTCTATGGATGTGTGTGAGTGTGTGAGTGTGAGTGTCACTGTGAGTGTCCGGGTGAGTGTGGGTGTCCCTGTGATTGTCCGGATGAATATGTGTCCGGTTATATCTGCGGTTTCAGGAGGCCATCTGTGTCCCCTCAGATGGTCTCCCTTATCACAGTCTATGGATGTGTGTGTGTGGAGTGACCCTGTGAATGTTCGGATAAGGGTGTGGTGTTGTGTGTGGTGAGTGTCCCTGATTTATGTGAGGTTTGGTTCCAGGAACCATTTGTGTCCCTCCTTCCCCAAATCTCCTCCCTTATTCCCACCGTGGGTTCGAATCCCAGGTGATTAGGACCTACCCTTGGTCTATGGATCCAAGGTATCCATCCGTGGGCCCAACGGATTCTCACCCCTTCCCCACTTTCCTAGGGCCAGGCCAATTCCAGCTATCCAGGGAACCTGTCGAAACAGAGGCAGCTTCAGGAGGGGACACACAAATATTTGTGCCCTGCAGTTACACAACCGTTCGACAGGCTCGATCGTAATCTATCCAGATGAGAACACGTTCTCCTCCGACTAGACCACGCTGGAGTCGCTGTATGTTTAAAATTTGGTTCCTTTATTTATAGTTAGTATTTTTGGTGTATTAATTGATTTGTTTTATATTTGTAATTACTTAGGTAGAGTGATTTAGGGAGTGGGGGGAATTGGGGGTGGGGGGAGGGGGGTGGTAGCGAATGTAGTAGATTATACGAGATCGTGGTTAGTTAGTGTTTATCTAGTTGTGTTCACCTAGTTGTTTCTTGCGAGGGTTGAGCTCTGCTCTTTCGGCCCCGCCTCTCAACTGTCAATCAATCAGTTTTTTACTAGCTAATAAAAAAAAATCCACATACACACACCCAGGAAGCAGCCCGTAACAGGTGTCTAATGCCCAAGTACCTATGTACTGCTAGGTAAGAGGAGCATCAGAATGAATGAAACTCTGCTGATTTTCGTTTGCGCCATCACCGGGGATCGAACTTTGACCCTAGGATTACGAGTCGAGAGCGCTGTCCACTCAGCTATAAAGCCCCCTAGTATGTGTATTGGTGCATAAGATAATTTGGGAAGAGGTTAATGGAAAGGAATGATGTTTGGTGGCCTTTAAGGCGCTGGAAGAAGGTTGCCAGTTATGAATTTAAATTATAAATTTATTAAGATAGGATATATATGCAAAAGACGTTGTGAGAGATAGTAAGAAAAGTGTTTCTGACTGAGGTTAGGTACTGTGTAATTGACTTGTATGTTAGGAAAAAGAATATTTATCAGAAACATAGATGTTCTTTAGAAATGTTTGTGTGCAAATAGTTGCAAATTATTGGGTAAAAAGCCAATGGTTACCGTACCTTGAACAAACACACGTGAGCACAATTAGTCCGGACGGGGGTCAGAGAGTGAGAGTGAACAGCGAAACAGTAACAAAAAATGTGACAATAATGGGAAACTATGTCATTCAAACGTATACATGTTAACCATATAAATTACAGTAACACTAAACGCGCGCATACGTACATATGTCAATCAATTTACATAAATAAACATTCACAAATATGTACCTTTAAAATGGACACATACAGA
>NW_027191346.1:0-10315 GCF_040958095.1 Procambarus clarkii
CAAACAAAGCCAAAGCTGTCAGGTATTTCTAACTGACAACACAAGATAAAACTTCACATATCAATCATTGCAACTGTTGATCAAAAGATACTAACTAACCTTGCTATGAGATATAAATACAAGTGAAAAATTTGATCCTGAAGGCAACTCCAGCGTGGCCTAGTCAAATAGAACATATTCTTAATCTGGATAGACCTGCGTTCGAGCCTGTTGGAACGGTTGCAAGTACAGGGCACAGATTTCTCTGTGTGTCCCCTCATGTAGGAGCATCAGTTTCGATAGACTCTCTGGATAGCCGAAGAGTGATTGACTGACCCCTTAGAATGAGGGGAAGGGTTGAAGTCCAGGGGCCCACGTACGGATACCTGGATCCACTGACCTCTGGCAGGTCTTTCAATCCACCTGGATTTCAGGTGGGAGAAGGGAGGCAATTTGGGTCGACACAAATAGCTTCCTGGACCCAAAACCGCATGAGTACATAGACACGCACACAGACACTCATGGACTCTGACACGAACCAAAGGTTCGTGTCAGATAATAAGAAGCGAGGATAGGTTGGTTAGGCTAGGTTGGTTAGGTTAGGTTGGTTAGGTTGGTTGGTAAGGTTGGTTAGGTTGGTTGGTTGGTTAGGTTAGGTTGGTTGGTTAGGTTGGTTGGTTAGGTTAGGTTGGTTGGTTAGGTAGGTTGGTTAGGTTAATTGATTAGGATGGTTAGGTTGGTTGGTTAGGCTAGTTGGTTGGTTAGGTTGGTTAGTTAGACTGGTTGGTTAGGTTAGGTTGGTTAGTTTGGTTGGTTAGGTTTGTTGGTTAGGTTTGTTGGTTAGGTTAGATTGCTTAGGTTGGTTGATTAGGTTGGTTGATTTGGTTGGTTGATTTTGTTGGTTGGTTAGGTTAGGTAGCTTAGGTTGGTTGAATAGGTTGGTACTTTGGTTGGTTAGGTTGGTTGGTTAGGTGGGTTAGGTTAGGTGGGTGGTTTGGTTAGGTTGGTTGGTTAGGTGGGATAATTAGGTTATGTTGGTTGGTTAGGTTAGGTTGCTTACGTTGGTTGATTAGGTTGGTTAGGTTGGTTGGTAAGGTTGGTTAGGATGGTTAGAATTGGAATTAGGTTAGAATTTGAGGTTATAATTTTAGGTTAGAACAAACATAAATATGGTTTAATAAGCAATTTAGATAATATGTATGCTTAGGTTGGTTAAGTTGGGTTGGTTAGGGTATGTTGGTAAGGTAAAGTTCAGGTTGGTTATTTTGTGGTTGACTGTGTAAGGTAATATTTGTATTATTCCACTGACTGATATATATATATATATATATATATATATATATATATATATATATATATATATATATATATATATATATATATATATATATATATATATATATATATATATATATATATATATATATATATATATATATATATATATATATATATATATATATATTTCGGTTAGGTTAGGTTGGTTTAGGCTAGGAAATAGGCTACGTTTGTAAAAATAGCAATAGGTAAAAAAATAAAAAAAAATGAATAGAGGATAAATAAATTATAATTTATTTAAAAACAATAAAAATATGAAGAGAAGAAAATAGCTTTAATTTTAGGTAACGTTTCTTATCACCGAATGCCTCTGTTTACCTAGCAGTAAATAGGTATCCAGGAGTTGGTTAGGTTAGGTTAGTTTTGGCTAGGAAATAAGCTAGGTTTGGAGGGTTAGGTTAGGTTATTTTTGGCTAGGAAATAGGCTAGGTTTGTAGAAATAGGGCAGTAATTGTAAGTAGCGTTTCCTATCACCGAATGCCTTTATTCACCTAGCAGTAAATAGGTATCCAGAAGTTAGTTAGTTAGGTTAGTTTAGATAAGGTTAGGTTAGGTTAAATTAGGTTAGGTTA
This sequence comes from Procambarus clarkii, assembly GCF_040958095.1. Classification (NCBI taxonomy): domain Eukaryota; kingdom Metazoa; phylum Arthropoda; class Malacostraca; order Decapoda; family Cambaridae; genus Procambarus; species Procambarus clarkii. Next base: position 1,890 of record NW_027191346.1, read on the forward strand.
GGTTAGATTAGGTTAGGTTAGTTATTGCTGGGAAATAGGCTAGGTTTGTAGAAATAAAAATAGGGCTGTAACTGTTGGTAGCAATTCTTATCACCGAATGCCTCTGTTCACCTAGCAGTAAATAAGTATGTAGGAGTTAGTTAGGATAGGGTAGGTTAGGTTAGATTAGGTTAGATTTGTTTTGGCTAGGAAATAGGCTAGGTTTGTAGAAATAGAAAAAGGGCTGTAATTGTTGGTAACGTTTCCTATCACCGAATGCCTCTGTTCACCTAGCAGTAAGTAAGTATCCAGGAGTTAGTTAGGTTAGATTAGGTTAGATTAGTTTAGGCTAGGAAATAGGCCAGGTTTGTAGAAATTGAAATAGGGCTGTAATTGTTGGTAGCGTTTCCTATCACCGAGTGCCTCTGTTCACCAAGCAGTAAGTAAGTATCCAGGAGTTAGTTAGTTTAGGTTAGGTTAGATTAGGTTACGTTAGTTTTGGCTAAGAAATAGGTTAGGTTTGTAGAAAAAGAAATAGGGCTTTAATTGTTGGTAGCGTTTCCTATCACCGAATTCCTCTGTTCACCTAGCAGTAAATAGGTATCCAGGAGTTAGTTAGGTTAGGTTAGGTTAGATTAGGTTAGGTTGGTTTAGGCCTAGGTTTGTAGAAATAGGGCTGTAATTGTTGGTAGTGTTTCCTATGACCGAATGCCTCTGTTCACCTAGCAGTAAATAGGTATCCAGGAGTTAGTTAGGGTAGGTTAGATTGGGTTAGGTTAGTTAAATCTAGGAAATAGGCTAGGTTTGTAGAAATAAAAAAGGGTTCTAATTGTTGGTAGAGTTTCCTATCACCGATTGCCTCTGTTTACCTAGCAGTTAATAGGTATCCAAGAGTTAGTTAGGTTAGGTTAGGTTAGATTAGCTTAGGTTAGGTTAGATTAGGTTAGATTAGGTTAGGTTAGATTAAATTAGGTTAGTTTAGGCTAGGTTTGTAGAAATGAGGCTGTAATTGTTGGTAGCGTTTCCTATCACCGAATGCCTGTGTTCACCTAGCAGTAAATAGGTATCCAGGAGTTACTAATTAAGCTAGCTACTTGGGGCATGGTGAGTGAGTGAGGGTTAGTTAGTCACTAGTTGGACCTTGTGGGGTGGTGGGTGTTGGAGACCACTATAAGACTAACATGTATAAAGTGCCTGTCTGCCTGTCCCCCGACTCAATGATGTTACATGTATTGACTAAATGAAGCCTAAGAGAGCATAGCCAAGGCCTAAGATGAGTTATTTGTCAGCAGCAGCAGCAACTTGTGCGAGATCAGTGGCAGCGGCGGCATCCCATCCTTTTCTATTTTGGAGAAACAGTAGTAGTAGTAGTAGTAGAATTAGTAGTAGTCCATTTGTTGTTGGTTAATTTGACTAAATAGTTGCAATAAGTGCTATCATTAATGGAAGAATTGGGCTGCTATGTGTGAGTATCCTCCTGCCTACCTGCCCGCCCGCTGCAGTTACCATTATCTTGTCTCACTCACTCACATGTGATTAGTTACTACTTGTATACAATAGCAACGGCTATACTACCTACCTATCACCTGAGAACACGGCGGTCTCGTCCCATACATCAGTTAGGTTAAGCACCGTTGACTTTGGTTAGTACTTGGATGGGTGTCCTGCCTGGGGAACACCAACTGCTGCTGATGGTATACATATTTGGGCATTCTCCCGTGGGTCAATGTGTGTGTGTGTGTACAAGAATGTCGCACATGGAAATGTGTACATGCCATTTTAATAATAGTTTACCATCCATGAAGAAAACGTCTACCTATTTCACATTCCATTGTCTCTCTCTGCCGGCCGGCCTACCTACCTGCTAAACTGTCCACTCAATATGCTGTTGAATATCTATCTCCAGTGATCACTTACCCTTAATTCCTACATTATTAACCAAATGATCTCATTAACAAATCTCTACACAAATGAACCACCTACCTTCCTGCTAACATCAATCACAACAACTAATACACTCAACTCAGTCCCAAACACTTTTCTTATTCCTTCCTCAACACCTCGCCCTATATAACCTATCTTACAAAATTAAATTTAAATACCTAACTGCCAACTCATCCCCCATCCCTTCCCTTCCCCCCCCCCAACCACACTTCCCTCTGTAGCTCTTCCGGACCCCTCCATACCCCAATGACCCCTCCCAAACCAAAACTCCCCACCCCATACAATAGAGACCGCCGTACCCCTACCCCTCATACCACCCCCACAATTACCCCACAATCCCCCTCCCCTGCCCAACACAGAAAATTGCGGCCACAACGCTATATTTAACCAGCCAAAACTTTCGTTCCTTCGCCCATGTACTATTTATTCTTGAAATAAAACAAGGAAAAACACAAACTGGATTTTCCTTTCGTAGTAAAACATATATTTTACAGAACGAGGCCTAAAATATCACATATTAGATATTGGGTTACTTGTTTACCATTCACAAACTCTTTTGGAAACACCACACTAATTATTAATTAATACATACTTTTAAACACACACACACACACATGTCAGTTAGCCTAAATACTCCAACATTCATTCATAAAACCGCCTGTCAGATCTGCAACCTCATCAAACAAAGCTGTCAGGTATTTCTAACTGACAACACAAGATAAAACTTCACATATCAATCATTGCAACTGTTGATCAAAAGATACTAACTAACCTTGCTATGAGATATAAATACAAGTGAAAAATTTGATCCTGAAGGCAACTCCAGCGTGGCCTAGTCAAATAGAACATATTCTTAATCTGGATAGACCTGCGTTCGAGCCTGTTGGAACGGTTGCAAGTACAGGGCACAGATTTCTCTGTGTGTCCCCTCATGTAGGAGCATCAGTTTCGATAGACTCTCTGGATAGCCGAAGAGTGATTGACTGACCCCTTAGAATGAGGGGAAGGGTTGAAGTCCAGGGGCCCACGTACGGATACCTGGATCCACTGACCTCTGGCAGGTCTTTCAATCCACCTGGATTTCAGGTGGGGAGAAGGGAGGCAATTTGGGTCGACACAAATAGCTTCCTGGACCCAAAACCGCATGAGTACATAGACACGCACACAGACACTCATGGACTCTGACACGAACCAAAGGTTCGTGTCAGATAATAAGAAGCGAGGATAGGTTGGTTAGGCTAGGTTGGTTAGGTTAGGTTGGTTAGGTTGGTTGGTAAGGTTGGTTAGGTTGGTTGGTTGGTTAGGTTAGGTTGGTTGGTTAGGTTGGTTGGTTAGGTTAGGTTGGTTGGTTAGGTAGGTTGGTTAGGTTAATTGATTAGGATGGTTAGGTTGGTTGGTTAGGCTAGTTGGTTGGTTAGGTTGGTTAGTTAGACTGGTTGGTTAGGTTAGGTTGGTTAGTTTGGTTGGTTAGGTTTGTTGGTTAGGTTTGTTGGTTAGGTTAGATTGCTTAGGTTGGTTGATTAGGTTGGTTGATTTGGTTGGTTGATTTTGTTGGTTGGTTAGGTTAGGTAGCTTAGGTTGGTTGAATAGGTTGGTACTTTGGTTGGTTAGGTTGGTTGGTTAGGTGGGTTAGGTTAGGTGGGTGGTTTGGTTAGGTTGGTTGGTTAGGTGGGATAATTAGGTTATGTTGGTTGGTTAGGTTAGGTTGCTTACGTTGGTTGATTAGGTTGGTTAGGTTGGTTGGTAAGGTTGGTTAGGATGGTTAGAATTGGAATTAGGTTAGAATTTGAGGTTATAATTTTAGGTTAGAACAAACATAAATATGGTTTAATAAGCAATTTAGATAATATGTATGCTTAGGTTGGTTAAGTTGGGTTGGTTAGGGTATGTTGGTAAGGTAAAGTTCAGGTTGGTTATTTTGTGGTTGACTGTGTAAGGTAATATTTGTATTATTCCACTGACTGATATATATATATATATATATATATATATATATATATATATATATATATATATATATATATATATATATATATATATATATATATATATATATATATATATATATATATATATATATATATAGGTTAGGTTGGTTTAGGCTAGGAAATAGGCTACGTTTGTAAAAATAGCAATAGGTAAAAAAAATAAAAAAAATGAATAGAGGATAAATAAATTATAATTTATTTAAAAACAATAAAAATATGAAGAGAAGAAAATAGCTTTAATTTTAGGTAACGTTTCTTATCACCGAATGCCTCTGTTTACCTAGCAGTAAATAGGTATCCAGGAGTTGGTTAGGTTAGGTTAGTTTTGGCTAGGAAATAAGCTAGGTTTGGAGGGTTAGGTTAGGTTATTTTTGGCTAGGAAATAGGCTAGGTTTGTAGAAATAGGGCAGTAATTGTAAGTAGCGTTTCCTATCACCGAATGCCTTTATTCACCTAGCAGTAAATAGGTATCCAGAAGTTAGTTAGTTAGGTTAGTTTAGATAAGGTTAGGTTAGGTTAAATTAGGTTAGGTTAGGTTAGATTAGGTTAGGTTAGTTATTGCTGGGAAATAGGCTAGGTTTGTAGAAATAAAAATAGGGCTGTAACTGTTGGTAGCAATTCTTATCACCGAATGCCTCTGTTCACCTAGCAGTAAATAAGTATGTAGGAGTTAGTTAGGATAGGGTAGGTTAGGTTAGATTAGGTTAGATTTGTTTTGGCTAGGAAATAGGCTAGGTTTGTAGAAATAGAAAAAGGGCTGTAATTGTTGGTAACGTTTCCTATCACCGAATGCCTCTGTTCACCTAGCAGTAAGTAAGTATCCAGGAGTTAGTTAGGTTAGATTAGTTTAGGCTAGGAAATAGGCCAGGTTTGTAGAAATTGAAATAGGGCTGTAATTGTTGGTAGCGTTTCCTATCACCGAGTGCCTCTGTTCACCAAGCAGTAAGTAAGTATCCAGGAGTTAGTTAGTTTAGGTTAGGTTAGATTAGGTTACGTTAGTTTTGGCTAAGAAATAGGTTAGGTTTGTAGAAAAAGAAATAGGGCTTTAATTGTTGGTAGCGTTTCCTATCACCGAATTCCTCTGTTCACCTAGCAGTAAATAGGTATCCAGGAGTTAGTTAGGTTAGGTTAGGTTAGATTAGGTTAGGTTGGTTTAGGCCTAGGTTTGTAGAAATAGGGCTGTAATTGTTGGTAGTGTTTCCTATGACCGAATGCCTCTGTTCACCTAGCAGTAAATAGGTATCCAGGAGTTAGTTAGGGTAGGTTAGATTGGGTTAGGTTAGTTAAATCTAGGAAATAGGCTAGGTTTGTAGAAATAAAAAAAGGGTTCTAATTGTTGGTAGAGTTTCCTATCACCGATTGCCTCTGTTTACCTAGCAGTTAATAGGTATCCAAGAGTTAGTTAGGTTAGGTTAGGTTAGATTAGCTTAGGTTAGGTTAGATTAGGTTAGATTAGGTTAGGTTAGATTAAATTAGGTTAGTTTAGGCTAGGTTTGTAGAAATGAGGCTGTAATTGTTGGTAGCGTTTCCTATCACCGAATGCCTGTGTTCACCTAGCAGTAAATAGGTATCCAGGAGTTACTAATTAAGCTAGCTACTTGGGGCATGGTGAGTGAGTGAGGGTTAGTTAGTCACTAGTTGGACCTTGTGGGGTGGTGGGTGTTGGAGACCACTATAAGACTAACATGTATAAAGTGCCTGTCTGCCTGTCCCCCGACTCAATGATGTTACATGTATTGACTAAATGAAGCCTAAGAGAGCATAGCCAAGGCCTAAGATGAGTTATTTGTCAGCAGCAGCAGCAACTTGTGCGAGATCAGTGGCAGCGGCGGCATCCCATCCTTTTCTATTTTGGAGAAACAGTAGTAGTAGTAGTAGTAGAATTAGTAGTAGTCCATTTGTTGTTGGTTAATTTGACTAAATAGTTGCAATAAGTGCTATCATTAATGGAGAATTGGCTGCTATGTGTGAGTATCCTCCGCCTACCTGCCCGCCCGCTGCAGTTACCATTATCTTGTCTCACTCACTCACATGTGATTAGTTACTACTTGTATACAATAGCAACGGCTATAATACCTACCTATCACCTTGAGAACACGGCGTCTCGTCCCATACATCAGTTAGGTTAAGCACCGTTGACTTTGGTTAGTACTTGGATGGGTGTCCTGCCTGGGAACACCAACTGCTGCTGATGGTATACATATTTGGGCATTCTCCGTGGGTCAATGTGTGTGTGTGTGTACAAGAATGTCGCACATGGAAATGTGTACATGCCATTTTAATAATAGTTTACCATCCATGAAGAAAACGTCTACCTATTTCACATTCCATTGTCTCTCTCTGCCGGCCGGCCTACCTACCTGCTAAAACTGTCCACTCAATATGCTGTTGAATATCTATCTCCAGTGATCACTTACCCTTAATTCCTACATTATTAACCAAATGATCTCATTAACAAATCTCTACACAAATGAACCACCTACCTTCCTGCTAACATCAATCACAACAACTAATACACTCAACTCAGTCCCAAACACTTTTCTTATTCCTTCCTCAACACCTCGCCCTATATAACCTATCTTACAAAATTAAATTTAAATACCTAACTGCCAACTCATCCCCCATCCCTTCCCTTCCCCCCCCCCCAACCACACTTCCCTCTGTAGCTCTTCCGGACCCCTCCATACCCCAATGACCCCTCCCAAACCAAAACTCCCCACCCCATACAATAGAGACCGCCGTACCCCTACCCCTCATACCACCCCCACAATTACCCCACAATCCCCCTCCCCTGCCCAACACAGAAAATTGCGGCCACAACGCTATATTTAACCAGCCAAAACTTTCGTTCCTTCGCCCATGTACTATTTATTCTTGAAATAAAACAAGGAAAAACACAAACTGGATTTTCCTTTCGTAGTAAAACATATATTTTACAGAACGAGGCCTAAAATATCACATATTAGATATTGGGTTACTTGTTTACCATTCACAAACTCTTTTGGAAACACCACACTAATTATTAATTAATACATACTTTTAAACACACACACACACACATGTCAGTTAGCCTAAATACTCCAACATTCATTCATAAAACCGCCTGTCAGATCTGCAACCTCATCAAACAAAGCTGTCAGGTATTTCTAACTGACAACACAAGATAAAACTTCACATATCAATCATTGCAACTGTTGATCAAAAGATACTAACTAACCTTGCTATGAGATATAAATACAAGTGAAAAATTTGATCCTGAAGGCAACTCCAGCGTGGCCTAGTCAAATAGAACATATTCTTAATCTGGATAGACCTGCGTTCGAGCCTGTTGGAACGGTTGCAAGTACAGGGCACAGATTTCTCTGTGTGTCCCCTCATGTAGGAGCATCAGTTTCGATAGACTCTCTGGATAGCCGAAGAGTGATTGACTGACCCCTTAGAATGAGGGGAAGGGTTGAAGTCCAGGGGCCCACGTACGGATACCTGGATCCACTGACCTCTGGCAGGTCTTTCAATCCACCTGGATTTCAGGTGGGGAGAAGGGAGGCAATTTGGGTCGACACAAATAGCTTCCTGGACCCAAAACCGCATGAGTACATAGACACGCACACAGACACTCATGGACTCTGACACGAACCAAAGGTTCGTGTCAGATAATAAGAAGCGAGGATAGGTTGGTTAGGCTAGGTTGGTTAGGTTAGGTTGGTTAGGTTGGTTGGTAAGGTTGGTTAGGTTGGTTGGTTGGTTAGGTTAGGTTGGTTGGTTAGGTTGGTTGGTTAGGTTAGGTTGGTTGGTTAGGTAGGTTGGTTAGGTTAATTGATTAGGATGGTTAGGTTGGTTGGTTAGGTTGGTTAGTTAGACTGGTTGGTTAGGTTAGGTTGGTTAGTTTGGTTGGTTAGGTTTGTTGGTTAGGTTTGTTGGTTAGGTTAGATTGCTTAGGTTGGTTGATTAGGTTGGTTGATTTGGTTGGTTGATTTTGTTGGTTGGTTAGGTTAGGTAGCTTAGGTTGGTTGAATAGGTTGGTACTTTGGTTGGTTAGGTTGGTTGGTTAGGTGGGTTAGGTTAGGTGGGTGGTTTGGTTAGGTTGGTTGGTTAGGTGGGATAATTAGGTTATGTTGGTTGGTTAGGTTAGGTTGCTTACGTTGGTTGATTAGGTTGGTTAGGTTGGTTGGTAAGGTTGGTTAGGATGGTTAGAATTGGAATTAGGTTAGAATTTGAGGTTATAATTTTAGGTTAGAACAAACATAAATATGGTTTAATAAGCAATTTAGATAATATGTATGCTTAGGTTGGTTAAGTTGGGTTGGTTAGGGTATGTTGGTAAGGTAAAGTTCAGGTTGGTTATTTTGTGGTTGACTGTGTAAGGTAATATTTGTATTATTCCACTGACTGATATATATATATATATATATATATATATATATATATATATATATATATATATATATATATATATATATATATATATATAATATTATATTATATAATAATTATATAATATATTATTTATATATA
>NW_027191347.1:0-10031 GCF_040958095.1 Procambarus clarkii
AGCATACTAGTTATGGCAGCTACTGGAAGGTAGTTGTGCTTTCTGGGTTCGAGTCCCACTGGCGGGTGTTGTCAAAGATTGTTAATCTTCACTTGTGGTTTATGCAAGTATAGGCTTATAGCATGGACACGAGTTCTCTCACATTGACAGTGGCTTGATGAAAAACGCAGACTAACCTCACACTTATCTGGTGCCCTTGGGAAGTGGAGATATTTGAGATGTATATATATCTCGAAGTCTCAACTTCTTTTGTAGGGTCTGATGGTGTGTGGGTTAAAGCATACTAGTTATGGCAGCTACTGGAAGGTAGTTGTGCTTTCTGGGTTCGAGTCACACTGGTGGGTGTTGTCAAAGATTGTTAATCTTCACTTGTGGTTTATGCAAGTATAGGCTTATAGCATGGACACGAGTTCTCTCACATTGACAGTGGCTTGATGAAAAACGCAGACTAACCTCAGACTTATCTGGTGCCCTCGGGAAGTGGAGATATTTGAGATGTATATATATCTCGAAGTCTCTACTTCTTTTGTAGGGTCTGATGGTGTAGTGGGTTAAAGCGTACTAGTTATGGCAGCTACTGGAAGGTAGTTGTGCTTTCTGGGTTCGAGTCCCACTGGTGGGTGTTGTCCAAAGATTGTTAATCTTCACTTGTGGTTTATGCAAGTATAGGCTTATAGCATGGACACGAGTTCTCTCACATTGACAGTGGCTTGATGAAAAATGCAGACTAACCTCACACTTATCTGGTGCCCTTGGGAAGTGGAGATATTTGAGATGTATATATGTCGAAGTCTCTACTTCTTTTGTAGGGTCTGATGGTGTAGTGGGTTAAAGCGTACTAGTTATGGTAGCTACTGGAAGGTAGTTGTGCTTTCTGGGTTCGAGTCCCACTGGTGGGTGTTGTCCAAAGATTGTTAATCTTCACTTGTGGTTTATGCAAGTATAGGCTTATAGCATGGACACGAGTTCTCTCACATTGACAGTGGCTTGATGAAAAACGCAGACTAACCTCACACTTATCTGGTGCCCTCGGGAAGTAGAGATATTTGAGATGTATATATATCTCGAAGTCTCTACTTCTTTTGTAGGGTCTGATGGTGTAGTGGGTAAAGCGTACTAGTTATGGCAGCTACTGGAAGGTAGTTGTGCTTTCTGGGTTCGAGTCCCACTGGTGGGTGTTGTCCAAATATTGTTAATCTTCACTTGTGGTTTATGCAAGTATAGGCTTATAGCATGGACACGAGTTCTCTCACATTGACAGTGGCTTGATGAAAAACGCAGACTAACCTCACACTTATCTGGTGCCTTCGGGAAGTAGAGATATTTGAGATGTATATATATCTCGAAGTCTCTGCTTCTTTTGTAGGGTCTGATGGTGTAGTGGGTTAAAGCGTACTAGTTATGGCAGCTACTGGAAGGTAGTTGTGCTTTCTGGGTTCGAGTCCCACTGGTGGGTGTTGTCCAAAGATTGTTAATCTTCACTTGTGGTTTATGCAAGTATAGGCTTATAGCATGGACACGAGTTCTCTCACATTGACAGTGGCCTTTATGAAAAACGCAGACTAACCTCACACTTATCTGGTGCCCTCGGGAAGTGGAGATATTTGAGATGTATATATATCTCGAAGTCTAAACTTCTTTTGTAGGGTCTGATGGTGTAGTGGGTTAAAGTACTAGTTATGGCAGCTACTGGAAGGTAGTTGTGCTTTCTGGGTTCGAGTCCCACTGGTGGGTGTTGTCCAAAGATTGTTAATCTTCACTTGTGGTTTATGCAAGTATAGGCTTATAGCATGGACACGAGTTCTCTCACATTGACAGTGGCTTGAAAAACGCAGACTAACCTCACACTTATCTGGTGCCCTTGGGAAGTGGAGATATTTGAGATGTATATATATGTCGAAGTCTCTACTTCTTTTGTAGGGTCTGATGGTGTAGTGGGTTAAAGCGTACTAGTTATGGCAGCTACTGGAAGGTAGTTGTGCTTTCTGGGTTCGAGTCCCACTGGTGGGTGTTGTCCAAAGATTGTTAATCTTCACTTGTGGTTTATGCAAGTATAGGCTTATAGCATGGACACGAGTTCTCTCACATTGACAGTGGCTTGAAAAACGCAGACTAACCTCACACTTATCTGGTGCCCTTGGGAAGTGGAGATATTTGATGTATATATATGTCGAAGTCTCTACTTCTTTTGTAGGGTCTGATGGTGAAGTGGGTTAAAGCGTACTAGTTATGGCAGCTACTGGAAGGTAGTTGTGCTTTCTGGGTTCGAGTCCCACTGGTGGGTGTTGTCCAAAGATTGTTAATCTTCACTTGTGGTTTATGCAAGTAATAGGCTTATAGCATGGACACGAGTTCTCTCACATTGACAGTGGCTTGATGAAAAACGCAGACTAACCTCACACTTATCTGGTGCCCTCGGGAAGTAGAGATATTTGAGATGTATATATATCTCGAAGTCTCTACTTCTTTTGTAGGGTCTGATGGTGTAGTGGGTTAAAGCGTACTAGTTATGGCAGCTACTGGAAGGTAGTTGTGCTTTCTGGGTTCGAGTCCCACTGGTGGGTGTTGTCCAAAGATATTGTTAATCTTCACTTGTGGTTTATGCAAGTATAGGCTTATAGCATGGACACGAGTTCTCTCACATTGACAGTGGCTTGATGAAAAACGCAGACTAACCTCACACTTATCTGGTGCCCTCGGGAAGTGGAGATATTTGAGATGTATATATATCTCGAAGTCTCTACTTCTTTTGTAGGGTCTGATGGTGTAGTGGGTTAAAGCGTACTAGTTATGGCAGCTACTGGAAGGTAGTTGTGCTTTCTGGGTTCGAGTCACACTGGTGGGTGTTGTCCAAAAGATTGTTAATCTTCACTTGTGGTTTATGCAAGTATAGGCTTATAGCATGGACACGAGTTCTCTCACATTGACAGTGGCTTGATGAAAAACGCAGACTAACCTCAGACTTATCTGGTGCCCTCGGGAAGTGGAGATATTTGAGATGTATATATATCTCGAAGTCTCTACTTCTTTTGTAGGGTCTGATGGTGTAGTGGGTTAAAGCGTACTAGTTATGGCAGCTACTGGAAGGTAGTTGTGCTTTCTGGGTTCGAGTCCCACTGGTGGGTGTTGTCCAAAGATTGTTAATCTTCACTTGTGGTTTATGCAAGTATAGGCTTATAGCATGGACACGAGTTCTCTCACATTGACAGTGGCTTGATGAAAAACGCAGACTAACCTCACACTTATCTGGTGCCCTCGGGAAGTAGAGATATTTGAGATGTATATATATCTCGAAGTCTCTACTTCTTTTGTAGGGTCTGATGGTGTAGTGGGTTAAAGCGTACTAGTTATGGCAGCTACTGGAAGGTAGTTGTGCTTTCTGGGTTCGAGTCCCACTGGTGGGTGTTGTCCAAAGATTGTTAATCTTCACTTGTGGTTTATGCAAGTATAGGCTTATAGCATGGACACGAGTTCTCTCACATTGACAGTGGCCTTGATGAAAAAATGCAGACTAACCTCACACTTATCTCGGTGCCCTCGGGAAGTGGAGATATTTGAGATGTATATATATCTCGAAGTCTCTACTTCTTTTGTAGGGTCTGATGGTGTAGTGGGTTAAAGCGTACTAGTTATGGCAGCTACTGGAAGGTAGTTGTGCTTTCTGGGTTCGAGTCCCACTGGTGGGTGTTGTCCAAAGATTGTTAATCTTCACTTGTGGTTTATGCAAGTATAGGCTTATAGCATGGACACGAGTTCTCTCACATTGACAGTGGCTTGATGAAAAACGCAGACTAACCTCACACTTATCTGGTGCCCTCGGGAAGTGGAGATATTTGAGATGTATATATATGTCGAAGTCTCTACTTCTTTTGTAGGGTCTGATGGTGTAGTGGGTTAAAGCGTACTAGTTATGGTAGCTACTGGAAGGTAGTTGTGCTTTCTGGGTTCGAGTCCCACTGGTGGGTGTTGTCCAAAGATTGTTAATCTTCACTTGTGGTTTATGCAAGTATAGGCTTATAGCATGGACACGAGTTCTCTCACATTGACAGTGGCCTTGATGAAAAACGCAGACTAACCTCACACTTATCTCGTGCCCTCGGGAAGTGGAGATATTTGAGATGTATATATATCTCGAAGTCTCTACTTCTTTTGTATTGTCTGATGGTGTATTGGGTTAAAGCGTACTAGTTATGGCAGCTACTGGAAGGTAGTTGTGCTTTCTGGGTTCGAGTCCCACTGGTGGGTGTTGTCCAAAGATTGTTAATCTCACTTGTGGTTTATGCAAGAATAGGCTTATAGCATGGACACGAGTTCTCTCACATTGACAGTGGCCTTATGAAAAACGCAGACTAACCTCACACTTATCCTCGGTGCCCTCGGGAAGTAGAGATATTTGAGATGTATATATATCTCGAAGTCTCTACTTCTTTTGTATTGTCTGATGGTGTATTGGTTAAAGCGTACTAGTAATGGCAGCTACTGGAAGGTAGTTGTGCTTTCTGGGTTCGAGTCCCACTGGTGGGTGTTGTCCAAAGATTGTTAATCTTCACTTGTGGTTTATGCAAGTATAGGCTTATAGCATGGACACGAGTTCTCTCACATTGACAGTGGCTTGATGAAAAACGCAGACTAACCTCACACTTATCTGGTGCCCTCGGGAAGTGGAGATATTTGAGATGTATATATATCTCGAAGTCTCTACTTCGTTTGTAGTGTCTGATGGTGTAGTGGGTTAAAGCGTACTAGTTATGGCAGCTACTGGAAGGTAGTTGTGCTTTCTGGGTTCGAGTCACACTGGTGGGTGTTGTCCAAAAATTGTTAATCTTCACTTGTGGTTCATGCAAATATAGGCTTATAGCATGGACACGAGTTCTCTCACATTGACAGTGGCTTGATGAAAAACGCAGACTAACCTCACACTTATCTGGTGCCCTCGGGAAGTGGAGATATTTGAGATGTATATATATCTCGAAGTCTCTACTTCTTTTGTAGGGTCTGATGGTGCAGTGGGTGAAAGCGTACTTGTTATGGCAGCTACTGGAAGGTAGTTGTGCTTTCAGGGTTCGAGTTCCACTGGTGGGTGCTGTCCAAAGATTGTTAATCTTCACTTGTGGTTTATGCAAGTATAGGCTTATAGCATGGACACGAGTTCTCTCACATTGACAGTGGCTTGATGAAAAACGCAGACTAACCTCACACTTATCGGGTAGCCCTCGGGAAGTGGAGATATTTGAGATGTATATATATCTCGAAGTCTCTACTTCTTTTGTAGGGTCTGATGGTGTAGTGGGTTAAAGCGTACAGTTATGGCAGCTACTGGAAGGTAGTTGTGCTTTCTGGGTTCGAGTCCCACTGGTGGGTGTTGTCCAAAGATTGTTAATCTTCACTTGTGGTTTATGCAAGTATAGGCTTATAGCATGGACACGAGTTCTCTCACATTGACAGTGGCTTATGAAAAACGCAGACTAACCTCACACTTATCTGGTGCCCTCGGGAAGTGGAGATATTTGAGATGTATATATCTCGAAGTCTCTACTTCTTTTGTAGGGTCTGATGGTGTAGTGGGTTAAAGCGTACTAGTTATGGCAGCTACTGGAAGGTAGTTGTGCTTTCTGGGTTCGAGTCCCACTGGTGGGTGTTGTCCAAAGATTGTTAATCTTCACTTGTGGTTTATGCAAGTATAGGCTTATAGCATGGACACGAGTTCTCTCACATTGACAGTGGCTTGAAAAACGCAGACTAACCTCACACTTATCTGGTGCCCTCGGGAAGGGAGATATTTGAGATGTATATATATGTCGAAGTCTCTACTTCTTTTGTAGGGTCTGATGGTGTAGTGGGTTAAAGCGTACTAGTTATGGCAGCTACTGGAAGGTAGTTGTGCTTTCTGGGTTCGAGTCCCACTGGTGGGTGTTGTCCAAAGATTGTTAATCTTCACTTGTGGTTTATGCAAGTATAGGCTTATAGCATGGACACGAGTTCCCCACATTGACAGTGGCTTGATGAAAAACGCAGACTAACCTCACACTTATCTGGTGCCCTCGGGAAGTGGAGATATTGAGATGTATATATATCTCGAAGTCTCTACTTCTTTTGTAGGGTCTGATGGTGTAGTGGGTTAAAGCGTACTAGTTATGGCAGCTACTGGAAGGTAGTTGTGCTTTCTGGGTTCGAGTCACACTGGTGGGTGTTGTCAAAAGATTGTTAATCTTCACTTGTGGTTTATGCAAGTATAGGCTTATAGCATGGACACGAGTTCTCTCACATTGACAGTGGCTTGATGAAAAACGCAGACTAACCTCACACTTATCTGGTGCCCTCGGGAAGTAGAGATATTTGAGATGTATATATATCTCGAAGTCTCTACTTCTTTTGTAGGGTCTGATGGTGTAGTGGGTTAAAGCGTACTATTTATGGCAGCTACTGGAAGGTAGTTGTGCTTTCTGGGTTCGAGTCCCACTGGTGGGTGTTGTCCAAAGATTGTTAATCTTCACTTGTGGTTTATGCAAGTATAGGCTTATAGCATGGACACGAGTTCTCTCACATTGACAGTGGCTTGATGAAAAACGCAGACGTAACCTCACACTTATCTGGTGCCCTCGGGAAGTGGAGATATTTGAGATGTATATATATCTCGAAGTCTCTAACTTCTTTTGTAGGGTCTGATGGTGTAGTGGGTTAAAGCGATACTAGTTATGGCAGCTACTGGAAGGTAGTTTGTGCTTTCTGGGTTCGAGTCACACTGGTGGGTGTTGTCAAAGATTGTTAATCTTCACTTGTGGTTTATGCAAGTATAGGCTTATAGCATGGACACGAGTTCTCTCACATTGACAGTGGCTTGATGAAAAACGCAGACTAACCTCAGACTTATCTGGTGCCCTCGGGAAGTGGAGATATTTGAGATGTATATATATCTCGAAGTCCTCTACTTCTTTTGTAGGGTCTGATGGTGTAGTGGGTTAAAGCGTACTAGTTATGGCAGCTACTGGAAGGTAGTTGTGCTTTCTGGGTTCGAGTCCCACTGGTGGGTGTTGTCCAAAGATTGTTAATCTTCACTTGTGGTTTATGCAAGTATAGGCTTATAGCATGGACACGAGTTCTCTCACATTGACAGTGGCTTGATGAAAAAACGCAGACTAACCTCACACTTATCTGGTGCCCTCGGAAGTAGAGATATTTGAGATGTATATATATCTCGAAGTCTCTACTTCTTTTGTAGGGTCTGATGTGTAGTGGGTTAATAGCGTACTAGTTATGGCAGCTACTGGAAGGTAGTTGTGCTTTCTGGGTTCGAGTCCCACTGGTGGGTGTTGTCCAAAGATTGTTAATCTTCACTTGTGGTTTATGCAAGTATAGGCTTATAGCATGGACACGAGTTCTCTCACATTGACAGTGGCCTTTATGAAAAACGCAGACTAACCTCACACTTATCTCGTGCCCTCGGGAAGTGGAGATATTTGAGATGTATATATATCTCGAAGTCTCTACTTCTTTTGTATGGTCTGATGGTGTAGTGGGTTAAAAGCGTACTAGTTATGGCAGCTACTGGAAGGTAGTTGTGCTTTCTGGGTTCGAGTCCCACTGGTGGGTGTTGTCCAAAGATTGTTAATCTTCACTTGTGGTTTATGCAAGTATAGGCTTATAGCATGGACACGAGTTCTCTCACATTGACAGTGGCTTGATGAAAAACGCAGACTAACCTCACACTTATCTGGTGCCCTTGGGAAGTGGAGATATTTGAGATGTATATATATGTCGAAGTCTCTACTTCTTTTGTAGGGTCTGATGGTGTAGTGGGTTAAAGCGTACTAGTTATGGTAGCTACTGGAAGGTAGTTGTGCTTTCTGGGTTCGAGTCCCACTGGTGGGTGTTGTCCAAAGATTGTTAATCTTCACTTGTGGTTTATGCAAGAATAGGCTTATAGCATGGACACGAGTTCTCTCACATTGACAGTGGCCTTTATGAAAAACGCAGACTAACCTCACACTTATCTCGTGCCCTCGGGAAGTGGAGATATTTGAGATGTATATATATCTCGAAGTCTCTACTTCTTTTGTATTGTCTGATGGTGTAGTGGGTTAAAGCGTACTAGTTATGGCAGCTACTGGAAGGTAGTTGTGCTTTCTGGGTTCGAGTCCCACTGGTGGGTGTTGTCCAAAGATTGTTAATCTTCACTTGTGGTTTATGCAAGAATAGGCTTATAGCATGGACACGAGTTCTCTCACATTGACAGTGGCCTTTATGAAAAAACGCAGACTAACCTCACACTTATCTCGTGCCCTCGGGAAGTGGAGATATTTGAGATGTATATATATCTCGAAGTCTCTACTTCTTTTGTATTGTCTGATGGTGTATTGGGTTAAAGCGTACTAGTAATGGCAGCTACTGGAAGGTAGTTGTGCTTTCTGGGTTCGAGTCCCACTGGTGGGTGTTGTCCAAAGATTGTTAATCTTCACTTGTGGTTTATGCAAGTATAGGCTTATAGCATGGACACGAGTTCTCTCACATTGACAGTGGCTTGATGAAAAACGCAGACTAACCTCACACTTATCTGGTGCCCTCGGGAAGTGGAGATATTTGAGATGTATATATATCTCGAAGTCTCTACTTCGTTTGTAGGGTCTGATGGTGTAGTGGGTTAAAGCGTACTAGTTATGGCAGCTACTGGAAGGTAGTTGTGCTTTCTGGGTTCGAGTCACACTGGTGGGTGTTGTCCAAAAATTGTTAATCTTCACTTGTGGTTCATGCAAATATAGGCTTATAGCATGGACACGAGTTCTCTCACATTGACAGTGGCTTGATGAAAAACGCAGACTAACCTCACACTTATCTGGTGCCCTCGGGAAGTGGAGATATTTGAGATGTATATATATCTCGAAGTCTCTACTTCTTTTGTAGGGTCTGATGGTGCAGTGGGTGAAAGCGTACTTGTTATGGCAGCTACTGGAAGGTAGTTGTGCTTTCAGGGTTCGAGTTCCACTGGTGGGTGCTGTCCAAAGATTGTTAATCTTCACTTGTGGTTTATGCAAGTATAGGCTTATAGCATGGACACGAGTTCTCTCACATTGACAGTGGCTTGATGAAAAACGCAGACTAACCTCACACTTATCGGGAGCCCTCGGGAAGTGGAGATATTTGAGATGTATATATATCTCGAAGTCTCTACTTCTTTTGTAGGGTCTGATGGTGTAGTGGGTTAAAGCGTACCAGTTATGGCAGCTACTGGAAGGTAGTTGTGCTTTCTGGGTTCGAGTCCCACTGGTGGGTGTTGTCCAAAGATTGTTAATCTTCACTTGTGGTTTATGCAAGTATAGGCTTATAGCATGGACACGAGTTCTCTCACATTGACAGTGGCTTGATGAAAAACGCAGACTAACCTCACACTTATCTGGTGCCCTCGGGAAGTGGAGATATTTGAGATGTATATATATCTCGAAGTCTCAACTTCTTTTGTAGGGTCTGATGGTGTAGTGGGTTAAAGCATACTAGTTATGGCAGCTACTGGAAGGTAGTTGTGCTTTCTGGGTTCGAGTCCCACTGGTGGGTGTTGTCCAAAGATTGTTAATCTTCACTTGTGGTTTATGCAAGTATAGGCTTATAGCATGGACACGAGTTCTCTCACATTGACAGTGGCTTGAAAAACGCAGACTAACCTCACACTTATCTGTTGCCCTTGGGAAGTGGAGATATTTGAGATGTATATTATCTCGAAGTCTCTACTTCTTTTGTAGGGTCTGATGGTGTAGTGGGTAAAGCGTACTAGTTATGGCAGCTACTGGAAGGTAGTTGTGCTTTCTGGGTTCGAGTCCCACTGGTGGGTGTTGTCCAAATATTGTTAATCTTCACTTGTGGTTTATGCAAGTATAGGCTTATAGCATGGACACGAGTTCTCTCACATTGACAGTGGCTTGATGAAAAACGCAGACTAACCTCACACTTATCTGGTGCCTTCGGGAAGTAGAGATATTTGAGATGTAATATATCTCGAAGTCTCTACTTCTTTTGTAGGGTCTGATGGTGTAGTGGGTTAA
>NW_027191348.1:0-9474 GCF_040958095.1 Procambarus clarkii
GAGTTAGCACTAACATGCGGGGAACGGACCATGACAAAGAAGGAGAGAAGACTCGTGGCAAGGAACATCCGCAATCACCATCGTGGACTCAGAGACGAACGCCTGCAGGACAAGCCGGACCAAGGAAAAGTGATGAAGCAAGTCGCAAAAGTCCGAGCCTCGTCCTCCTTCATCTACGACGGAGCATTCACTACCTTCGCAGACTGGAGGTTCATCCACAGGGCTAGGCATAATCTCCTCCCCCTCAATGGAGCAAGGCGCTTCAATGTTAACTCTGACAAACGTTGCAGGCGTTGCAGGAACCCAAACGAGACTCTACCACATGTTCTTAACCACTGCATGAGGCTGTCCAACCCCATGAACAAGCGCCACAATGCACTAGTTCAACGGATCGTGAAAGCTGCTGAAGGACGATTCTGGAAGGTCATCACGGCGAATCAGCAGATCCCTGGCATCGACAGCAACCTACGGCCGGACATCGTCCTCGAGAAGAATGGAGAAGTCCTCCTCGTCGACGTGACGTGCCCCTTCGAGAACGGCGAAGCCTCCCTGGATGAAGCCAGGCTGCGAAAGGAGCAGAAATATGCGCCGATTGCAGCTGCGCTGAGACGGACCTACAAGCAGGTTACTGTCCACGCCTTCGTCATGGGCTCACTAGGCTCGTACGATCCGAGGAATGACAAGTTGATGAACAGGCTCGCCTCCAAGAAGTACCAGAAGCTCTTCAGGAAGCTCTGCGTCACCGATACGATTCGATGGTCGAGGATGATCTACATCGAACACGTGACCGGCGCCCGGCAGTATTGATTTCCATTTATTTGTGCTATCTCTTGCAGGACCATGCCATTTCTTTCAGAATATGTCTATGCTGTTTGTTTCAGGAATTTGCATTATTATGAGTTCCATTGTAAAATTTCCATATGCAGCCCTCTGTGGGAATTGTCACAAGGCATTATGTACAACTCCTGTAACATTATTCAATAAACAAATAATCTGTTCTTATCAGCTTAATATCTGATACGATCCCCATGTGGGATCCTCGATATTAAACTGATTTTTGCAACATGGCAAGTGCTAGGAGCTTGCTCCACCTTTGCCGCGGATCGGCCCGGTATTGCAGTACCTCTGGGATCGGTCCACTCCCTTCGGGGAGACCAAAAACAACCCTATCAACTAGTCAAAATCAAGTAGGAGACGATGATGTTAATTGGTTATGTACATTAATGAATCGTGTTAATTTGAATTGCAGTAATTACTTCACACCAGCCAACATCGTATGAGGAAAAAGCCTTGGAACGAGCAGCAGAAGTGAGTCAGTCGAGTCCGGGTTTGATGGGTCGAAGCTGAACAACTGCAACGAGTTAGAGAGAAGGAAGGAAGGAAGGAAAAGGAAGGAAGGAAGGAAGGAAGGAAGGAAGGAAGGAAGGAAGGAAGGAGAAAGAAGGAGAAAGAAGGAGAGTGAGGTGAGTAATATCATTTAATAACTTTAGATTAAAGATTATGTGCGAGCAAAGAAATACGATGGTTGGTGTGGAAGGAAAGAAGTTGATTTTATGAATGGGGGGTTGCCAGTTAGTGCAATTTTAATTGATTTTGTTTGTTTTCTGAGATAGGTTATATAGGGTGAAGTTTTTCTCTATTTATATAAGTGTGGAAACTGGTTTAGGTAGCTTAGTGGTTTGTTATGAAAAGGCTGGTAGAGATGGGTTGAATAGTGTTAGACTTGTGTCTGCATTTAGTGGAGAACTGGATTTGGTATTTAAATGGCATCTAATATGACGTAGTCATTGTGCAAATCAACTCTAAATCAACGGGTTTACTATGATCGAGAACCTAACTATAATAGTTACCCATTGTTGGCATGCTCTTCTCTTTTTTTTACGAAATTACTTACTCACTCTCCCTTGTGAGTGAGGGTGGAGTGGTGTGTATATCACTCGGAATTCCTTAGTCGGCTTTGACGGCGAAATTATATTCACACACACATCAAGATTAGACGTTTATCTATTTAATTTACCATTGCTGCACTGTACCAATGCGTAATAAAGACGAAATTCGAGTTGAGATGGAGGGAGGGAGGTGTTGCTTTGGTGTGCTCTTACACGGCAACTCAACGATCGTTTGCCACTTCCACGCTTGCCAGTCGGCCACTAGCCTCAAAGTGAATTCTAGTGTCTTGATTAGCTTTACAATCCATCATTTACCTCAATACACACTAACAATGTGTATTTATATACTTCAATCGAGCATTCGATGCACGCATTCACCTATAATATATACGTCAAAGAAACCCAGAACCCACCCAAGTTCAAGCGCACCTGCACTCTCGCCCCTCTCCATTTGAATGCTTGTTTCCTAATTAGATTTCAAATGATTCATTCACCTCTCTAAACGCCACCACCGTCTGTATATTTACATATTTTATTTAGGCAATGTAAGCAGGCACACATTCATTCATTCATTCATTCATTCATTCATTCATTCATTCACGTAAAATAACGAATAAAATTGATATAGAATCTACTATAATTTGCAAAGCGACCAACCACCAAATGTGTCATTGTGAAAGCTAGTTTCGTAATTAGCTTTGCAATACTTCATTTACCTCCCTAAACACCAACAATGAGCGAGTATTTGTATACTCGGTAAAAGCGATGGATGGATTCCTTACACATTCACATATATTAAGCAATGAATTTGCTATAGTACCTACAGTACTCAGACTTCTCGAATTACTTACATCTTCTTATATCTTAACTTTGTTGTTCATTCAACAACAGAGTCGTTTTCCAGGGAATCACATTATGTTAGATGATGCATCGCCTCGCCTCGCATGGCATCGAATCGCATGTGAATTGCATCGCATCGCATTGAACTGCATGGTATTGAATCACAAGGCATTGAATGGCATGGCATGGCATGGCATGGCATGGCGTCACGTCACGTCTCTCGTCTCTCGTCTCTCGTCTCTCGTCTCTAGTCTCTAGTCTCTAGTCTCTAGTCTCTAGTCTCTAGTCTCTCGTCTCTCGTCTCTCGTCTCTAGTCTCTAGTCTCTAGTCTCTCGTCTCTCGTCTCTCGTCTCTCGTCTCTCGTCTCTCGTCTCTCGCCTCTCGCCTCTCGCCTCTCGCCTCTCGCCTCTAGCCTCTAGCCTCTAGCCTCTAGCCTCTAGCCTCTCGCCACCCAGCCCTGCCTCGCTTCGCCTCGTCTCCGGTTTATGAAAACGATGTATCAAGCAAAGTGTTAGATGTGAAAAAGTCGTGATATATATACAAAAATGGAATAGTTGGCGCGTAATAGTGCTGTTCGTTTTCTGTTATGGTATCAGAGAGAGAACGTCTCCTATTTATATTTTTTGACGAGCGTTGGCGTAACAGGCCCCTTGCACTTTTAATTCGTTATTGTACTTTTCAAAAGCTGTAGCTACCTTAAGACACATGACAAATGGAGGTTTATGTATTAGAGTTAAGCGCTATACTCCCTGGCCAGGAGCGAATTCGTGAAACGCCACGCGAGTCTGTTTACCACTTTGCCGCCAGTTACATATTCACTACTCATGAATGAAACCATGTAATATCATGAATTTGCATATATATATAAATTCATTGATCAGGTAAGAAATGGTTAAAGCCTTTACTGCATGGCGTTTATATGTATGCTTGAATTCGAATATTACTCAACGATAATCACATGCCCTTTTGCAATTGAAACTCGCTACGTGGTTTCTAGCCGCAATTGTTGCCTGGTGTTGCAGAGCAACCATGCATCCTATCGCTTCTCGGCCTTTTGGCTAAGATCAAAGTGTAGTACTGTACTATCGTCCGCACGTCCGCAAGGGGTTAAAGGGATAGTATAATCTACACTTTAGCGATCCTGGTAGTCTTAAAACTACCTGTAGGGGGAAGGAATTGGGTCGCCGCATCGCCCATCCGCCTCCACCGGTGAGACAGCAAGCCTCACGGCTTGCTGTCCACCTCCACCGACTGGCTTGTCCGGGGCCAGTCTTTTGGTGGGAAACGCATTAAATTGCGTTTCTCTCTGAGCTTCTGCCTTGTACAAGGCTCAAGGAGCTCGGAGGGAAACTCAATTTATGCTTGCATAGATTGTGTCGTTGTCCGCACGAACTTCCCCTCCGGGTATGGAGTTAAAGGGCCGGTCCAATCAGCGAGCGCGCTTCCACCAACACCGACCGTCCAGCCATCTAGTGGCGGATTTGGGAGTTAGCCCAGAACCGATCACTGGTAAAGGGGGGAGCAAGCTCCTCAAACTTTACATAGTGGCTGGCAAGACGGCAAGTCCCCCGTGATTGCCGTCGACCTTCAGGGGCTGGCTTGTCCGGGGCCAGTCGCCTGAAGGAGAGACCATAGACTCTGTTTTCCTCCACATCTGTGCCTTGAGCCAGGTGCTGGAGGATGAACATAGACTATGTTCACATTGATTGTGTTGTCGTCCGCACGCCCGTTTTTCGGAGTTAATGGGGCAACATAGTCAATGTCTGTCTCTGTCCCAGTCACGGCCTCGTGCTTCTATCACTTGTGATGGATCCGCGACGGCCTTCAAGGCTGACGGTCCCATGGGTGGAGGAGGACCAAACCCTGCAGGCGGCAACCCAGGTCGCTGCCCACAAACACAACCCACAGTACTGACACCACACTGGCCGCCTGAAAGATGGACCAGCGACGACGGTGGGACCCGAGGTCGACCTTGGTGAGTCGGCCTCAGTGCTCAAGATGGACCACGACTCGAAGACGACTGCCTGCCCTGACCCCATCGATGTGAAAGTGGAAGATGACGATTCCAGGGACGACTCCAGTGACGACTGTCTGGTGATCGACTTAGACGAATCGACCACGTGGATGACGACGACCGCTGGTCATGAGGTCGCCCTTGGCGAGGCGGCCTCAAGGAGGACCATACTCCCCCACTCTGGGGTCAGTCTTGGGAGGCTGGCTCGGGGTGGGGTCGACGCTGGGAGCAGAAACGCGGGGGTCAACGATGTGAGGCTGGCCCATCCTGTAGACAACACCGAGGTCGCCCTTGGCGAGGCAGCCTCGAGGAGGACCTACTCCCCCCTGGGGTCAGTCCTGTGAGGCTGGCTCAGGGTAAGGTCGACGCGAGAGGTGGAAACCTCGAGGCTGGCCCGTAATGCTGCCGACAACACCGGGGTCGCCCTTGGCGAGGCGGCCTCGAGGAGGACCATACTCCCGCCCTGGGGTCAGTCCTGTGAGACTGGCCCAGGGTGGGGTCGACACGAGAGGTAGAGCCATGGAGGTCGACACTGTAAGGATGGCCCGTGACGCTGCCGACAACACCGGGGTCGCCCTTGGCGAGGCGGCCTCGAGGAGGACCATACTCCCCCCCTGGGGTCAGTCCTGTGAGGCTGGCCCGGGTGGGGTCGACGCCAGAGATGGGAACGGGACGGTCAGCACTGTGAGACCAGCCTGTGACTCTACAGACAACACCGGGGTCGCCCTTGGCGAGGCGGCCTCGAGGAGGACCATACTCCCCCACTTTGGGGTCAGTCCTGTGAGGCTGGCTCAGGGTGGGGTCGACGCACGAGGTGGGGTGTGAATATAAGGCCACCCTATGACTCCACTAGCACCACCGGGGTCGCCCTTGGCGAGGCGGCCTCGAGGAGGACCTCACTCCCCCACTTTGGGGTCAGTTCTGTGAGGCTGGCTCAGGGTGGGGTCGACGCTCGAGACAAGGATGACGCTTCTAATGACGACGGCTGTGCCGAGGTCGCCCTTGGCGAGGCGGCCTCGAGGAGGACCAAACTCCCCCACCTGGGGTCAGTCCTGT
The DNA here is from genome assembly GCF_040958095.1 of Procambarus clarkii. Lineage (NCBI taxonomy): Eukaryota > Metazoa > Arthropoda > Malacostraca > Decapoda > Cambaridae > Procambarus > Procambarus clarkii. The sequence goes on from NW_027191348.1 coordinate 5,800, forward strand.
GAGCTGGCTCCGGGTGGGGTCGACACCCGAGATGAGGACAAGGGGGTCAGCGCTGTGAGGCTGACCCACGACGATACCGCGACGACGATACCGGGGTCGCCCTTGGCGAGGCGGCCTCGAGGAGGACCTTACTCCCCCGCTCTGAGGTCAGTCTTGGAAGGCTGGCCCTGGGTGGGGTCGACCCGAGTGGCACCAACCAGGAGGACACCACTGGGAGGCTGACCCATGACGCTACCAGCCCCGAGGACGACACCAACATGATGACATCGAGGACGACTCCACCCAGGAAGCCGTTCTATAGTTTTGCATCTGGGTCGGCTTCAGTGACGAAAGCATGTCAGCCCATGGGATAGGCGCCGGTGCTTCCCACTTGAGATCCAGCTCACACCAGGGTTGGCTGGCGACATGGAACTGGGGGTCGGCACCAGCGACGCAAGCCCGGGGGTCGGCACCAGCGACGCAAACCCGGGGGTCGGCTTCAGCGACACTAGCCCTGGGGCTGGCTCCCTCAACGAGCCCTTAAGGGCTGGTGCCTACAATGAGCCCTTAAGGGCTGGCCCTGGCAATACCAACACATCCCCTACTCGGCCGACCCCAGCGACGACGCCCGGCCAGTCACGGTTCAGGAGACTATTTTGGGGGTCGGACCAGCGACAATACTGCTTCTAACACAAATGCAGACAACGACGTTGACTTCTGGGACGACGTTAACATTCACAGGCAGAGGAACCAGAGATTCGTCTTCCGCCATATAGCAAGAGACTGGCACCAGCAGTGATGACGACAGTCGCTCCCAGGCCTCATCGGCCTCATCAGCCCCAGCAGGAAACGACAACACCCCAGAGGCCCCTCAAGGGGCGCCACCAGCCCTCAGGGGGAACGACGACAACGACAACGAACCTAGCCCTGACCAGCAGCCGCAGAGACGAGGGGAAGCCCTCACCATCTTGTTCCCACTCCCTAGACACTAAGTGCACAGAAACGCCCTGCGCCCACGTCCACTTATCACAGGCGTGGACCAGCCAGCGTGTGTCGTTGCAACGACACCTGGAGGGTGGCCATGGGCTCCGCATTTCAGAATTAATATACAAATGCGCCGGCTGCAGCTCAACCCTACGAAAACGACCAACGACCCACACCTGTGCCCGCCTACGAGAAATTCGGGCTGCTAGGACCCTGGACGACTGCCCCTTGTCGTTCCAGTGCGATGCCCGCGGCTGTGGGTTCTCGTGCAATTCCAAAATTGGCATAATGAGCCACAGGGAAATGCACTCCCGTCAAGCAACCAGAGAAGCCCGCCGAGCGGCCAGGCAGCCTGCACTAGACAGGGTGCAACGACAGCCTGACCCACCACCAGACGACGGACGACGACACCCTGGCCAAGTACCAACACCCAGCCCTGACGACCCGGCCCCTGCTGTCATCTCCAGCTCTGCTGAGGCGCCTGCACCACTGATATTCGCCCCAGCCAGCTTATCTCCGACGCCCAACAGCCCAATACCCTCACCGGCCCTGTCACCACCCCGGCTTAGGCAACCACAGAGAGCTCACCCGCTCTCACCTGTTGTGACGGTGATACCCTTCCCAGACATGCCCTCACCACCCCCCTGAGCCAGACAATGACGATGGGGGTGACCCAGCTTCTCCAGCAACCAGCACCAACAACTCTGACAATGAAGATGTTGATGCTTCGCCCCACCATGATCATGAGATCCCAGGAGAGCCACTGCAGCGTCACACCAACGACGCAGCACAAGAATGGGTGCTAGAGGTGTTTTACGACCCCCTACTAGCCCTCCTCCGGACCCCTGACTGGGAGGGCTTCACCCGCCTCCTTGAAGAAATCACTGAAGTAGTACAACGCACGCTTCCGCATTCGGACTGACGGGGAACGGCAAGCACCCCCAGTGATCGATGTAAATGACTGTAAATCGATCCAGCGCCTCTACAGGAACAACAGGAGGTGAGCAGTCCGACTTATCACCGCCGGGGAGAGTGCAAGATGTGAAATCTCGAGCGAGGACGTTGAGAAGTACTTCACAGAGATGCTGGCGCCCAGGCCAGCACTAGACGACCCCCAGGCCAGCACTAGACGACCCCCAAGCACTACAAGCAATCCCTGAACCGCCAGACGATCGTGCAGAACTCAACGTGGCTGCGTTTAGGGAGGGCGAAGTGGAAATTAGATTGTCAAAAGCAGAGAACACTGCACCGGGTGACGACAGAATAACGTACCGACACTGGCAACAAGTCGACCCAGAGTGCAAGGTTCTCACAGCAATATTCAACATCTGCCTGCACCACAAGTGAATACCCCAGTCGTGGAAAACATCGCGAACTATCCTGATCCCGAAAGATGGGGACCCTGAAGCCATCACCAACTGGCGCCCAATCGCCTTGTGTCGTACCATATACAAACTGTACACAGGGTGCTTGGCTGCCCGTCTGAGAAGCTGGATCGTGCACAACAATGCACTTTGCAACGCCCAGAAGGGGTTTATGCCAACGGACGGCGTGCTGGAGCACAACTTCATCCTCCAGCACTACCTTGACGAAGCACGAGGAGGAAACAGTGACGTCTACATTGCGTCGCTGGACCTGACGAACGCGTTTGGATCAGTGCCAACCGAGCTGATCGACGCCTCCCTCCGCCGGATGGGTGCAGGACAAGCCTTCATCGACGTCGTCCAGAGCATCACAAGGGACAACTCTACGAGGATCATGACGGCCGATGGTGAAACGAACGTGATTCCTGTGCACTGTGGAGTCCGCCAAGGCTGCCCTATCAGTGGGCTCTTGTTCAATATTGCAATTGAACCTATCTTACGAACGGCCATTGCAACTGGCCTTGATACCGATCCTGACTTCAAACACCCCTGCCTGGCCTATGCAGATGACATCACACTGCTGGCCAGAACTGAAGCAGGTCTACAGAGCCTCCTGGACGTCACAACGGCGACCTGTGGGGACCTGAGACTGGCTCTAAACCCCAGAAAATGCTCCTCTATGCATATGTCTGGGAGACAGCCAAGGGGAATGAGAAATACGACCTTCAACATCGGCGAGACGAACATCAACTGCCGTAGAAACGGCGAAGAAACTAAGTTCCTTGGCCGGCCAGTAGGATTCCACCTACTGCCAAATTCTACAGCAATTGACGAATTCAAGAAGCTGGGGGAAGCCATACTGACCAGCAAGTTGGCGCCCTGGCAAAGGATTGATGCTCTAAAGACCTTTGTATTCCCCACGACGGTATTCGCCATGAGAACGTGGCAGCTGAGGAAGGGAGACTGGCAGGAGCTTGATGATCATCTAAGGAAATTAATCAAGTCAACACTCTATCTCCCGACCCGAGCTACAAATGACTACCTATATGGCAGCGCAGCGGCAGGCTCCTGTGGAATCCCCCTTGCTGCAGAGGACTCAGACGTGTTTGTGATTGATTCGGCCTTCAAACTTCTTACTACGCCGGACCAAGACACAAGAAACATCGCGAGAGAGGACTGCACCAAGGTCGTGACCCGGAGACTACGAGAAGACGCTACATTAGTGAATGTCTGCCAATACCTGTCCAAGGAAGCAATGGCTCAGCGGCCGACTGATCACGAAACAGTCTGGTCCAGAGCAAGAAATGCATCAGCAAGACTAGACACGAAATGGTCTGCCGACGGCGAA
>NW_027191349.1:0-9414 GCF_040958095.1 Procambarus clarkii
TTGATTCCTTGCTGCTGGGTCGTGCGCTTTAATATTAGTATATTTTGGTAGCAGTCTTTCCTGTAGACATATATTATTAAATATGACCGAAAAAGTAAGATTAATAATTCTAACACGAATTTTCTCAATCTTTCGTACATTTCTTTTCACTGTTGGAGGTAATTCAAAAATCAATTCTCCAAAATTCATTTTTATTTCTAGTCTTGCATTTTGTTGTCTTTGATTTCATTCTCTGCCTTGTATATCTGATCACGAATCAGATCCTGGCGATATTTTATCGTGAAGGCTTGATTCCTTGCTGCTGGGTCGTGCGCTTTAATATTAGTATATTTTGGTAGCAGTCTTTCCTGTAGACATATATTATTAAATATGACCGAAAAAGTAAGATTAATAATTCTAACACGAATTTTCTCAATCTTTCGTACATTTCTTTTCACTGTTGGAGGTAATTCAAAAATCAATTCTCCAAAATTCATTTTTATTTCTAGTCTTGTTTTGTTGTCTTTGATTTCATTCTCTGCCTTGTATATCTGATCACGAATCAGATCCTGGCAATATTTTATCGTGAAGGCTTGATTCCTTGCTGCTGGGTCGTGCGCTTTAATATTAGTATATTTTGGTAGCAGTCTTTCCTGTAGACATATATTATTAAATATGACCGAAAAAGTAAGATTAATAATTCTAACACGAATTTTCTCAATCTTTCGTACATTTCTTTTCACTGTTGGAGGTAATTCAAAAATCAATTCTCCAAAATTCATTTTTATTTCTAGTCTTGCATTTTGTTGTCTTTGATTTCATTCTCTGCCTTGTATATCTGATCACGAATCAGATCCTGGCGATATTTTATCGTGAAGGCTTGATTCCTTGCTGCTGGGTCGTGCGCTTTAATATTAGTATATTTTGGTAGCAGTCTTTCCTGTAGACATATATTATTAAATATGACCGAAAAAGTAAGATTAATAATTCTAACACGAATTTTCTCAATCTTTCGTACATTTCTTTTCACTGTTGGAGGTAATTCAAAAATCAATTCTCCAAAATTCATTTTTATTTCTAGTCTTGCTTTTGTTGTCTTTGATTTCATTCTCTGCCTTGTATATCTGATCACGAATCAGATCCTGGCATATTTTATCGTGAAGGCTTGATTCCTGCTGCTGGGTCGTGCGCTTTAATATTAGTATTTTGGTAGCAGTCTTTCCTGTAGACATATATATTATATGACCGAAAAGTAAGATTAATAATTCTAACACGAATTTTCTCAATCTTTCGTACATTTCTTTTCACTGTTGGAGGTAATTCAAAAATCAATTCTCCAAAATTCATTTTTATTTCTAGTCTTGCGTTTTGTTGTCTTTGATTTCATTCTCTGCCTTGTATATCTGATCACGAATCAGATCCTGGGATATTTTATCGTGAAGGCTTGATTCCTTGCTGCTGGGTCGTGCGCTTTAATATTAGTATATTTTGGTAGCAGTCTTTCCTGTAGACATATATTAAATATGACCGAAAAAGTAAGATTAATAATTCTAACACGAATTTTCTCAATCTTTCGTACATTTCTTTTCACTGTTGGAGGTAATTCAAAAATCAATTCTCCAAAATTCATTTTTTTTCTAGTCTTGCGTTTTGTTGTCTTTGATTTCATTCTCTGCCTTGTATATCTGATCACGAATCAGATCCTGGCGATATTTTATCGTGAAGGCTTGATTCCTGCTGCTGGGTCGTGCGCTTTAATATTAGTATATTTTGGTAGCAGTCTTTCCTGTAGACATATATTATTAAATATGACCGAAAAAGTAAGATTAATAATTCTAACACGAATTTTCTCAATCTTTCGTACATTTCTTTTCACTGTTGGAGGTAATTCAAAAATCAATTCTCCAAAATTCATTTTTATTTCTAGTCTTGTTTTGTTGTCTTTGATTTCATTCTCTGCCTTGTATATCTGATCACGAATCAGATCCTGGCATATTTTATCGTGAAGGCTTGATTCCTTGCTGCTGGGTCGTGCGCTTTAATATTAGTATATTTTGGTAGCAGTCTTTCCTGTAGACATATATTATTAAATATGACCGAAAAAGTAAGATTAATAATTCTAACACGAATTTTCTCAATCTTTCGTACATTTCTTTTCACTGTTGGAGGTAATTCAAAAATCAATTCTCCAAAATTCATTTTTATTTCTAGTCTTGCTTTTGTTGTCTTTGATTCATTCTCTGCCTTGTATATCTGATCACGAATCAGATCCTGGCGATATTTTATCGTGAAGGCTTGATTCCTTGCTGCTGGGTCGTGCGCTTTAATATTAGTATATTTTGGTAGCAGTCTTTCCTGTAGACATATATTATTAATATGACCGAAAAAGTAAGATTAATAATTCTAACACGAATTTTCTCAATCTTTCGTACATTTCTTTTCACTGTTGGAGGTAATTCAAAAATCAATTCTCCAAAATTCATTTTTATTTCTAGTCTTGCGTTTTGTTGTCTTTGATTTCATTCTCTGCCTTGTATATCTGATCACGAATCAGATCCTGGCGATATTTTATCGTGAAGGCTTGATTCCTTGCTGCTGGGTCGTGCGCTTTAATATTAGTATATTTTGGTAGCAGTCTTTCCTGTAGACATATATTATTAAATATGACCGAAAAAGTAAGATTAATAATTCTAACACGAATTTTCTCAATCTTTCGTACATTTCTTTTCACTGTTGGAGGTAATTCAAAAATCAATTCTCCAAAATTCATTTTTATTTCTAGTCTTGCGTTTTGTTGTCTTTGATTTCATTCTCTGCCTTGTATATCTGATCACGAATCAGATCCTGGTGATATTTTATCGTGAAGGCTTGATTCCTAGCTGCTGGGTCGGCGCTTAATATTAGTATATTTTGGTAGCAGTCTTTCCTGTAGACATATATTATTAAATATGACCGAAAAAGTAAGATTAATAATTCTAACACGAATTTTCTCAATCTTTCGTACATTTCTTTTCACTGTTGGAGGTAATTCAAAAATCAATTCTCCAAAATTCATTTTTATTTCTAGTCTTGCGTTTTGTTGTCTTTGATTTCATTCTCTGCCTTGTATATCTGATCACGAATCAGATCCTGGCGATATTTTATCGTGAAGGCTTGATTCCTGCTGCTGGGTCGTGCGCTTTAATATTAGTATATTTTGGTAGCAGTCTTTCCTGTAGACATATATTATTAAATATGACCGAAAAAGTAAGATTAATAATTCTAACACGAATTTTCTCAATCTTTCGTACATTTCTTTTCACTGTTGGAGGTAATTCAAAAATCAATTCTCCAAAATTCATTTTTATTTCTAGTCTTGCGTTTTGTTGTCTTTGATTTCATTCTCTGCCTTGTATATCTGATCACGAATCAGATCCTGGCGATATTTTATCGTGAAGGCTTGATTCCTTGCTGCTGGGTCGTGCGCTTTAATATTAGTATATTTTGGTAGCAGTCTTTCCTGTAGACATATATTATTAAATATGACCGAAAAAGTAAGATTAATAATTCTAACACGAATTTTCTCAATCTTTCGTACATTTCTTTTCACTGTTGGAGGTAATTCAAAAATCAATTCTCCAAAATTCATTTTTATTTCTAGTCTTGCTTTTGTTGTCTTTGATTTCATTCTCTGCCTTGTATATCTGATCACGAATCAGATCCTGGCGATATTTTATCGTGAAGGCTTGATTCCTTGCTGCTGGGTCGTGCGCTTTAATATTAGTATATTTTGGTAGCAGTCTTTCCTGTAGACATATATTATTAAATATGACCGAAAAAGTAAGATTAATAATTCTAACACGAATTTTCTCAATCTTTCGTACATTTCTTTTCACTGTTGGAGGTAATTCAAAAATCAATTCTCCAAAATTCATTTTTATTTCTAGTCTTGCGTTTTGTTGTCTTTGATTTCATTCTCTGCCTTGTATATCTGATCACGAATCAGATCCTGGCGATATTTTATCGTGAAGGCTTGATTCCTTGCTGCTGGGTCGTGCGCTTTAATATTAGTATATTTTGGTAGCAGTCTTTCCTGTAGACATATATTATTAAATATGACCGAAAAAGTAAGATTAATAATTCTAACACGAATTTTCTCAATCTTTCGTACATTTCTTTTCACTGTTGGAGGTAATTCAAAAATCAATTCTCCAAAATTCATTTTTATTTCTAGTCTTGCGTTTTGTTGTCTTTGATTTCATTCTCTGCCTTGTATATCTGATCACGAATCAGATCCTGGCGATATTTTATCGTGAAGGCTTGATTCCTTGCTGCTGGGTCGTGCGCTTTAATATTAGTATATTTTGGTAGCAGTCTTTCCTGTAGACATATATTATTAAATATGACCGAAAAAGTAAGATTAATAATTCTAACACGAATTTTCTCAATCTTTCGTACATTTCTTTTCACTGTTGGAGGTAATTCAAAAATCAATTCTCCAAAATTCATTTTTATTTCTAGTCTTGCATTTTGTTGTCTTTGATTTCATTCTCTGCCTTGTATCTGATCACGAATCAGATCCTGGTGATATTTTATCGTGAAGGCTTGATTCCTGCTGCTGGGTCGTGCGCTTTAATATTAGTATATTTTGGTAGCAGTCTTTCCTGTAGACATATATTATTAAATATGACCGAAAAAGTAAGATTAATAATTCTAACACGAATTTTCTCAATCTTTCGTACATTTCTTTTCACTGTTGGAGGTAATTCAAAAATCAATTCTCCAAAATTCATTTTTATTTCTAGTCTTGCGTTTTGTTGTCTTTGATTTCATTCTCTGCCTTGTATATCTGATCACGAATCAGATCCTGGCATATTTTATCGTGAAGGCTTGATTCCTAGCTGCTGGGTCGTGCGCTTTAATATTAGTATATTTTGGTAGCAGTCTTTCCTGTAGACATATATTATTAAATATGACCGAAAAAGTAAGATTAATAATTCTAACACGAATTTTCTCAATCTTTCGTACATTTCTTTTCACTGTTGGAGGTAATTCAAAAATCAATTCTCCAAAATTCATTTTTATTTCTAGTCTTGCGTTTTGTTGTCTTTGATTTCATTCTCTGCCTTGTATATCTGATCACGAATCAGATCCTGGCGATATTTTATCGTGAAGGCTTGATTCCTTGCTGCTGGGTCGTGCGCTTTAATATTAGTATATTTTGGTAGCAGTCTTTCCTGTAGACATATATTATTAAATATGACCGAAAAAGTAAGATTAATAATTCTAACACGAATTTTCTCAATCTTTCGTACATTTCTTTTCACTGTTGGAGGTAATTCAAAAATCAATTCTCCAAAATTCATTTTTATTTCTAGTCTTGCTTTTGTTGTCTTTGATTTCATTCTCTGCCTTGTATATCTGATCACGAATCAGATCCTGGCATATTTTATCGTGAAGGCTTGATTCCTAGCTGCTGGGTCGTGCGCTTTAATATTAGTATATTTTGGTAGCAGTCTTTCCTGTAGACATATTATTAAATATGACCGAAAAAGTAAGATTAATAATTCTAACACGAATTTTCTCAATCTTTCGTACATTTCTTTTCACTGTTGGAGGTAATTCAAAAATCAATTCTCCAAAATTCATTTTTATTTCTAGTCTTGCGTTTTGTTGTCTTTGATTTCATTCTCTGCCTTGTATATCTGATCACGAATCAGATCCTGGCGATATTTTGTCGTGAAGGCTTGATTCCTTGCTGCTGGGTCGTGCGCTTTAATATTAGTATATTTTGGTAGCAGTCTTTCCTGTAGACATATTATTAAATATGACCGAAAAAGTAAGATTAATAATTCTAACACGAATTTTCTCAATCTTTCGTACATTTCTTTTCACTGTTGGAGGTAATTCAAAATCAATTCTCCAAAATTCATTTTTATTTCTAGTCTTGCATTTTGTTGTCTTTGATTTCATTCTCTGCCTTGTATATCTGATCACGAATCAGATCTGGCATATTTTATCGTGAAGGCTTGATTTGCTGCTGGGTGTCGTTAATATTAGTATATTTTGGTAGCAGTCTTTCCTGTAGACATATATTATTAAATATGACCGAAAAAGTAAGATTAATAATTCTAACACGAATTTTCTCAATCTTTCGTACATTTCTTTTCACTGTTGGAGGTAATTCAAAAATCAATTCTCCAAAATTCATTTTTATTTCTAGTCTTGCATTTTGTTGTCTTTGATTTCATTCTCTGCCTTGTATATCTGATCACGAATCAGATCCTGGCAATATTTTATCGTGAAGGCTTGATTCCTGCTGCTGGGTCGTGCGCTTTAATATTAGTATATTTTGGTAGCAGTCTTTCCTGTAGACATATATTATTAAATATGACCGAAAAAGTAAGATTAATAATTCTAACACGAATTTTCTCAATCTTTCGTACATTTCTTTTCACTGTTGGAGGTAATTCAAAAATCAATTCTCCAAAATTCATTTTTATTTCTAGTCTTGCGTTTTGTTGTCTTTGATTTCATTCTCTGCCTTGTATATCTGATCACGAATCAGATCCTGGCGATATTTTATCGTGAAGGCTTGATTCCTTGCTGCTGGGTCGTGCGCTTTAATATTAGTATATTTTGGTAGCAGTCTTTCCTGTAGACATATATTATTAAATATGACCGAAAAAGTAAGATTAATAATTCTAACACGAATTTTCTCAATCTTTCGTACATTTCTTTTCACTGTTGGAGGTAATTCAAAAATCAATTCTCCAAAATTCATTTTTATTTCTAGTCTTGCGTTTTGTTGTCTTTGATTTCATTCTCTGCCTTGTATATCTGATCACGAATCAGATCCTGGCGATATTTTATCGTGAAGGCTTGATTCCTTGCTGCTGGGTCGTGCGCTTTAATATTAGTATATTTTGGTAGCAGTCTTTCCTGTAGACATATATTATTAAATATGACCGAAAAAGTAAGATTAATAATTCTAACACGAATTTTCTCAATCTTTCGTACATTTCTTTTCACTGTTGGAGGTAATTCAAAAATCAATTCTCCAAAATTCATTTTTATTTCTAGTCTTGCGTTTTGTTGTCTTTGATTTCATTCTCTGCCTTGTATATCTGATCACGAATCAGATCCTGGCGATATTTTATCGTGAAGGCTTGATTCCTGCTGCTGGGTCGTGCGCATTAATATTAGTATATTTTGGTAGCAGTCTTTCCTGTAGACATATATTATTAAATATGACCGAAAAAGTAAGATTAATAATTCTAACACGAATTTTCTCAATCTTTCGTACATTTCTTTTCACTGTTGGAGGTAATTCAAAAATCAATTCTCCAAAATTCATTTTTATTTCTAGTCTTGCGTTTTGTTGTCTTTGATTTCATTCTCTGCCTTGTATATCTGATCACGAATCAGATCCTGGCGATATTTTATCGTGAAGGCTTGATTCCTGCTGCTGGGTCGTGCGCTTTAATATTAGTATATTTTGGTAGCAGTCTTTCCTGTAGACATATATTATTAAATATGACCGAAAAAGTAAGATTAATAATTCTAACACGAATTTTCTCAATCTTTCGTACATTTCTTTTCACTGTTGGAGGTAATTCAAAAATCAATTCTCCAAAATTCATTTTTATTTCTAGTCTTGCGTTTTGTTGTCTTTGATTTCATTCTCTGCCTTGTATATCTGATCACGAATCAGATCCTGGCGATATTTTATCGTGAAGGCTTGATTCCTTGCTGCTGGGTCGTGCGCTTTAATATTAGTATATTTTGGTAGCAGTCTTTCCTGTAGACATATATTATTAAATATGACCGAAAAAGTAAGATTAATAATTCTAACACGAATTTTCTCAATCTTTCGTACATTTCTTTTCACTGTTGGAGGTAATTCAAAAATCAATTCTCCAAAATTCATTTTTATTTCTAGTCTTGCGTTTTGTTGTCTTTGATTTCATTCTCTGCCTTGTATATCTGATCACGAATCAGATCCTGGCGATATTTTATCGTGAAGGCTTGATTCCTTGCTGCTGGGTCGTGCGCTTTAATATTAGTATATTTTGGTAGCAGTCTTTCCTGTAGACATATATTATTAAATATGACCGAAAAAGTAAGATTAATAATTCTAACACGAATTTTCTCAATCTTTCGTACATTTCTTTTCACTGTTGGAGGTAATTCAAAAATCAATTCTCCAAAATTCATTTTTATTTCTAGTCTTGCGTTTTGTTGTCTTTGATTTCATTCTCTGCCTTGTATATCTGATCACGAATCAGATCCTGGCGATATTTTATCGTGAAGGCTTGATTCCTTGCTGCTGGGTCGTGCGCTTTAATATTAGTATATTTTGGTAGCAGTCTTTCCTGTAGACATATATTATTAAATATGACCGAAAAAGTAAGATTAATAATTCTAACACGAATTTTCTCAATCTTTCGTACATTTCTTTTCACTGTTGGAGGTAATTCAAAAATCAATTCTCCAAAATTCATTTTTATTTCTAGTCTTGCGTTTTGTTGTCTTTGATTTCATTCTCTGCCTTGTATATCTGATCACGAATCAGATCCTGGCGATATTTTATCGTGAAGGCTTGATTCCTGCTGGGTCGTGCGCTTTAATATTAGTATATTTTGGTAGCAGTCTTTCCTGTAGACATATATTATTAAATATGACCGAAAAAGTAAGATTAATAATTCTAACACGAATTTTCTCAATCTTTCGTACATTTCTTTTCACTGTTGGAGGTAATTCAAAAATCAATTCTCCAAAATTCATTTTTATTTCTAGTCTTGCGTTTTGTTGTCTTTGATTTCATTCTCTGCCTTGTATATCTGATCACGAATCAGATCCTGGCGATATTTTATCGTGAAGGCTTGATTCCTGCTGCTGGGTCGTGCGCTTTAATATTAGTATATTTTGGTAGCAGTCTTTCCTGTAGACATATATTATTAAATATGACCGAAAAAGTAAGATTAATAATTCTAACACGAATTTTCTCAATCTTTCGTACATTTCTTTTCACTGTTGGAGGTAATTCAAAAATCAATTCTCCAAAATTCATTTTTATTTCTAGTCTTGCGTTTTGTTGTCTTTGATTTCATTCTCTGCCTTGTATATCTGATCACGAATCAGATCCTGGCGATATTTTATCGTGAAGGCTTGATTCCTTGCTGCTGGGTCGTGCGCTTTAATATTAGTATATTTTGGTAGCAGTCTTTCCTGTAGACATATATTATTAAATATGACCGAAAAAGTAAGATTAATAATTCTAACACGAATTTTCTCAATCTTTCGTACATTTCTTTTCACTGTTGGAGGTAATTCAAAAATCAATTCTCCAAAATTCATTTTTATTTCTAGTCTTGCTTTTGTTGTCTTTGATTTCATTCTCTGCCTTGTATATCTGATCACGAATCAGATCCTGGCGATATTTTATCGTGAAGC
>NW_027191350.1:0-9102 GCF_040958095.1 Procambarus clarkii
TCTGGGGTGTGAGTTTTCAGTTGCATATTGTCCTGGGGACCATTCAGGCTTGTTCGCATTTGTGTTCCAAACGTGTGCCCCAAAGAATGAGGTGATTTGGTAAAATGCTATGCCCAAGATTACTATCCGAGTGCCGGCGGTGGGGTGGTTCAAATAGCCTCGGCTATCACCTCATTATGTCTGGTCGTGATGGTCAAGTGGATTAAGGCGTCTTGTACATACCAGTTGCGTTGCTCCTGGGAGTATGGGTTCGAGTCACTTCTGGGGTGTGAGTTTTCAGTTGCATATTGTCCTGGGAACCATTCAGGCTTGTTCGCATTTGTGTTCCTCACGTGTGCCCCAAAGAATGAGGTGATTTGGTAAAATGCTATGCCCAAGATTACTATCCGAGTGACGGCGGTGGGGTGGTTCAAATAGCCTCGGCTATCACCTCATTATGTCCAGTCGTGATGGTCAAGTAGATTAAGGCGTCTTGTACATACCAGTTGCGTTGCTCCTGGGAGTATGGGTTCAAGTCACTTCTGGGGTGTGAGTTTTCAGTTGCATATTGTCCTGGGGACCATTCAGGCTTGTTCGCATTTGTGTTCCTCACGTGTGCCCCAAAGAATGAGGTGATTTGGTAAAATGCTATGCCCAAGATTACTATCCGAGTGCCGGCGGTGGGGTGGTTCAAATAGCCTCGGCTATCACCTCATTATGTCCGGTCGTGATGGTCAAGTGGATTAAGGCGTCTTGTACATACCAATTGCGTTGCTCCTGGGAGTATGGGTTCGAGTCACTTCTGGGGTGTGAGTTTTCAGTTGCATATTGTCCTGGGGTACCATTCAGGCTTGTTCGCATTTGTGTTCCTCACGTGTGCTCCAAAGAATGAGGTGATTTGGTAAAATGCTATGCCCAAGATTACTATCCGAGTGCCGGCGGTGGGGTGGTTCAAATAGCCTCGGCTATCACCTCATTATGTCCGGTCGTGATGGTCAAGTGGATTAAGGCGTCTTGTACATACCAGTTGGGTTGCTCCTGGGAGTATGGGTTCGAGTCACTTCTGGGGTGTGAGTTTTCAGTTGCATATTGTCCTGGGGACCATTCAGGCTTGTTCGCATTTGTGTTCCTCACGTGTGCCCCAAAGAATGAGGTGATTTGGTAAAATGCTATGCCCAAGATTACTATCCGAGTGCCGGCGGTGGGGTGGTTCAAATTGCCTCGGCTATCACCTCATTATGTCCGGTCGTGATGGTCAAGTGGATTAAGGTGTCTTGTACATACAAGTTGCGTTGCTCCTGGGAGTCTGGGTTCGAGTCACTTCTGGGGTGTGAGTTTTCAGTTGCATATTGTCCTGGGGACCATTCAGGCTTGTTCGCATTTGTGTTCCTCACGTGTGCCCCAAATAATGAGGTGATTTGGTCAAATGCTATGCCAAAGATTACTATTCGAGTGCCGGCAGTGGAATGGTTCAAATAGCCTCGGCTATCAGCTCATTATGTCCGGTCGTGATGGTCAAGTGGATTAAGGCGTCTTGTACATACCAGTTGCGTTGCTCCTGGGAGTATGGGTTCGAGTCACTTCTGGGGTGTGAGTTTTAAGTTGCATATTGTCCTGGGGACCATTCAGGCTTGTTCGCATTTGTGTTCCTCACGTGTGCCCCAAAGAATGAGGTGATTTGGTAAAATGCTATGCCCAAGATTACTATCCGAGTGCCGGCGGTGAGGTGGTTCAAATAGCCTCGGCTATCACCTCATTATGTCCATTCGTGATGGTCAAGTGGATTAAGGCGTCTTGTACATACCAGTTGTGTTGCTCCTGGGAGTATGGGTTCGAGTCACTTCTGGGGTGTGAGTTTTCAGTTGCATATTGTCCTGGGGACCATTCAAGCTTGTTCGCATTTGTGTTCCTCACGTGTGCCCCAAAGAATGAGGTGATTTGGTAAAATGCTATGCCCAAGATTACTATCCTAGTGCCGGCGGTGGAATGGTTCAAATAGCCTCAGCTATCACCTCATTATGTCCGGTCGTGATGGTCAAGTGGATTAAGGCGTCTTGTACATACCAGTTGCGTTGCTCCTGGGAGTATGGGTTCGAGTCACTTCTGGGGTGTGAGTTTTCAGTTGCATATTGTCCTGGGGACCATTCTTGCTTGTTCACATTTGTGTTCCTCACGTGTGCCCCAAAAATGAGGTGATTTGGTAAAATGCTATGCCCAAGATTACTATCCGAGTGCCGGCGGTGGGGTGGTTCAAATAGCCTCGGCTATCACCTCATTATGTCCGGTCGTGATGGTCAAGTGGATTAAGGCGTCTTGTACATACCAGTTGCGTTGCTCCTGGGAGTATGGGTTCGAGTCACTTCTGGGGTGTGAGTTTTCAGTTGCATATTGTCCTGGGGACCATTCAGGCTTGTTCGCATTTGTGTTCCTCACGTGTGCCCCAAAGAATGAGGTGATTTGGTAAAATGCTATGCCCAAGATTACTATCCGAGTGCCGGCGGTGAGGAGGTTCAAATAGCCTCGGCTATCACCTCATTATGTCCGGTCGTGATGGTCAAGTGGATTAAGGCGTCTTGTACATACCAGTTGCGTTGCTCCTGGGAGTATGGGTTCGAGTCACTTCTGGGGTGTGAGTTTTCAGTTGCATATTGTCCTGGGGACCATTCAGGCTTGTTCGCATTTGTGTTCCTCACGTGTGCCCCAAAGAATGAGGTGATTTGGTAAAATGCTATGCCCAAGATTACTATCCGAGTGCCGGCGGTGGGGTGGTTCAAATAGCCTCGGCTATCACCTCATTATGTCCGGTCGTGATGGTCAAGTGGATTAAGGCGTCTTGTACATACCAGTTGCGTAGCTCCTGGGAGTATGGGTTCGAGTCACTTCTGGGGTGTGAGTTTTCAGTTGCATATTGTCCTGGGGACCATTCAGGCTTGTTCGCATTTGTGTTCCTCACGTGTGCCCCAAAGAATGAGGTGATTTGGTAAAATGCTATGCCCAAGATTACTATCCGAGTGCCGGCGGTGAGGAGGTTCAAATAGCCTCGGCTATCACCTCATTATGTCCGGTCGTGATGGTCAAGTGGATTAAGGCGTCTTGTACATACCAGTTGCGTTGCTCCTGGGAGTATGGGTTCGAGTCACTTCTGGGGTGTGAGTTTTCAGTTGCATATTGTCCTGGGGACCATTCAGGCTTGTTCGCATTTGTGTTCCTCACGTGTGCCCCAAAGAATGAGGTGATTTGGTAAAATGCTATGCCCAAGATTACTATCCGAGTGCCGGCGGTGGGGTGGTTCAAATAGCCTCGGCTATCACCTCATTATGTCCGGTCGTGATGGTCAAGTGGATTAAGGCGTCTTGTACATATCAGTTGCGTTGCTCCTGGGAGTATGGGTTCGAGTCACTTCTGGGGTGTGAGTTTTCAGTTGCATATTGTCCTGGGGACCATTCAGGCTTGTTCGTATTTGTGTTCCTCACGTGTGCCCCAAAGAATGAGGTGATTTGGTAAAATGCTATGCCCAAGATTACTATCCGAGTGCCGGCGGTGGGGTGGTTCAAATAGCCTCGGCTATCACCTCATTATGTCCGGTCGTGATGGTCAAGTGGATTAAGGCGTCTTGTACATACCAGTTGGGTTGCTCCTGGGAGTATGGGTTCGAGTCACTTCTGGGGTGTGAGTTTTCAGTTGCATATTGTCCTGGGGACCATTCAGGCTTGTTCGCATTTGTGTTCCTCACGTGTGCCTAAAAGAATGAGGTGATTTGGTAAAATGCTATGCCCAAGATTACTATCCTAGTGCCGACGGTGGGGTGGTTCAAATTGCCTCGGCTATGACCTCCTTATGTCCAGTCGTGATGGTCAAGTGGATTAAGGCGTCTTGTACATACCAGTTGCGTTGCTCCTGGGAGTCTGGGTTCGAGTCACTTCTGGGGTGTGAGTTTTCAGTTGCATATTGCCCTGGGGACCATTCAGGCTTGTTCGCATTTGTGTTCCTCACGTGTGCCCCAATAATGAGGTGATTTGGTCAAATGCTATGCCCAAGATTACTATTCGAGTGCCGGCGTTGGGGTGGTTCAAATAGCCTCGGCTATCACCTCATTATGTCCGGTCGTGATGGTCAAGTGGATTAAGGCGTCTTGTACATATCAGTTGCGTTGCTCCTGGGAGTATGGGTTCGAGTCACTTCTGGGGTGTGAGTTTTCAGTTGCATATTGTCCTGGGGACCATTTAGGCTTGTTCGCATTTGTGTTCCTCACGTGTGCCCCAGAGAATGAGGTGATTTGGTAAAATGCTATGCCCAAGATTACTATCCGAGTTCCGGCGGTGGGGTGGTTCAAATAGCCTCGGCTATCACCTCATTATGTCCGGTCGTGATGGTCAAGTGGATTAAGGCGTCTTGTACATACCAGTTGCGTTGCTCCTGGGAGTATGGGTTCGAGTCACTTCTGGGGTGTGAGTTTTCAGTTGCATATTGTCCTGGGGACCATTCAGGCTTGTTCGCATTTGTGTTCCTCACGTGTGCCCCAAAGAATGAGGTGATTTGGTAAAATGCTATGCCCAAGATTACTATCCGAGTGCCGGCGGTGAGGAGGTTCAAATAGCCTCGGCTATCACCTCATTATGTCCGGTCGTGATGGTCAAGTGGATTAAGGCGTCTTGTACATACCAGTTGCGTTGCTCCTGGGAGTATGGGTTCGAGTCACTTCTGGGGTGTGAGTTTTCAGTTGCATATTGTCCTGGGGACCATTCAGGCTTGTTCGCATTTGTGTTCCTCACGTGTGCCCCAAAGAATGAGGTGATTTGGTAAAATGCTATGCCCAAGATTACTATCCGAGTGCCGGCGGTGGGGTGGTTCAAATAGCCTCGGCTATCACCTCATTATGTCCGGTCGTGATGGTCAAGTGGATTAAGGCGTCTTGTACATACCAGTTGCGTAGCTCCTGGGAGTATGGGTTCGAGTCACTTCTGGGGTGTGAGTTTTCAGTTGCATATTGTCCTGGGGACCATTCAGGCTTGTTCGCATTTGTGTTCCTCACGTGTGCCCCAAAGAATGAGGTGATTTGGTAAAATGCTATGCCCAAGATTACTATCCGAGTGCCGGCGGTGAGGAGGTTCAAATAGCCTCGGCTATCACCTCATTATGTCCGGTCGTGATGGTCAAGTGGATTAAGGCGTCTTGTACATACCAGTTGCGTTGCTCCTGGGAGTATGGGTTCGAGTCACTTCTGGGGTGTGAGTTTTCAGTTGCATATTGTCCTGGGGACCATTCAGGCTTGTTCGCATTTGTGTTCCTCACGTGTGCCCCAAAGAATGAGGTGATTTGGTAAAATGCTATGCCCAAGATTACTATCCGAGTGCCGGCGGTGGGGTGGTTCAAATAGCCTCGGCTATCACCTCATTATGTCCGGTCGTGATGGTCAAGTGGATTAAGGCGTCTTGTACATATCAGTTGCGTTGCTCCTGGGAGTATGGGTTCGAGTCACTTCTGGGGTGTGAGTTTTCAGTTGCATATTGTCCTGGGGACCATTCAGGCTTGTTCGTATTTGTGTTCCTCACGTGTGCCCCAAAGAATGAGGTGATTTGGTAAAATGCTATGCCCAAGATTACTATCCGAGTGCCGGCGGTGGGGTGGTTCAAATAGCCTCGGCTATCACCTCATTATGTCCGGTCGTGATGGTCAAGTGGATTAAGGCGTCTTGTACATACCAGTTGGGTTGCTCCTGGGAGTATGGGTTCGAGTCACTTCTGGGGTGTGAGTTTTCAGTTGCATATTGTCCTGGGGACCATTCAGGCTTGTTCGCATTTGTGTTCCTCACGTGTGCCTAAAAGAATGAGGTGATTTGGTAAAATGCTATGCCCAAGATTACTATCCTAGTGCCGACGGTGGGGTGGTTCAAATTGCCTCGGCTATGACCTCCTTATGTCCAGTCGTGATGGTCAAGTGGATTAAGGCGTCTTGTACATACCAGTTGCGTTGCTCCTGGGAGTCTGGGTTCGAGTCACTTCTGGGGTGTGAGTTTTCAGTTGCATATTGCCCTGGGGACCATTCAGGCTTGTTCGCATTTGTGTTCCTCACGTGTGCCCCAAATAATGAGGTGATTTGGTCAAATGCTATGCCCAAGATTACTATTCGAGTGCCGGCGTTGGGGTGGTTCAAATAGCCTCGGCTATCACCTCATTATGTCCGGTCGTGATGGTCAAGTGGATTAAGGCGTCTTGTACATATCAGTTGCGTTGCTCCTGGGAGTATGGGTTCGAGTCACTTCTGGGGTGTGAGTTTTCAGTTGCATATTGTCCTGGGGACCATTTAGGCTTGTTCGCATTTGTGTTCCTCACGTGTGCCCCAGAGAATGAGGTGATTTGGTAAAATGCTATGCCCAAGATTACTATCCGAGTTCCGGCGGTGGGGTGGTTCAAATAGCCTCGGCTATCACCTCATTATGTCCGGTCGTGATGGTCAAGTGGATTAAGGCGTCTTGTAAATACCAGTTGCGTTGCTCCTTGGAGTATGGGTTCGAGTCACTTTTGGGGTGTGAGTTTTCAGTTGCATATTGTCCTGGGGACCATTCAGGCTTGTTCGCATTTGTGTTCCTCACGTGTGCCCCAAAGAATGAGGTGATTTGGTAAAATGCTATGCCCAAGATTCCTATCCAAGTGCCGACGGTGGGGTGGTTGAAATAGCCTCGGCTATCACCTCATTATGTCCGGTCGTGATGGTCAAGTGGATTAAGGCGTCTTGTACATACCAGTTGCGTGGCTCCTGGGAGTATGGGTTCGAGTCACTTCTGGGGTGTGAGTTTTCAGTTGCATATTGTCCTGGGGACCATTCAGGCTTGTTTGCATTTGTGTTCCTCACATGTGACCCAAAGAATGAGGTTGTTTGGTAAAATGCTATGCCCAAGATTACTATCCGAGTGCCGGCGGTGGGGTGGTTCAAATAGCCTCGGCTATCACCTCATTATGTCTGGTCGTGATGGTCAAGTGGATTAAGGCGTCTTGTACATACCAGTTGCGTTGCTCCTGGGAGTATGGGTTCAAGTCACTTCTGGGGGTGTGAGTTTTCAGTTGCATATTGTCGTGGGGACCATTCAGGCTTGTTCGCATTTGTGTTCCTCACGTGTGCCCCAAAGAATGAGGTGATTTGGTAAAATGCTATGCCCAAGATTACTATCCGAGAGCCGGCGGTGGGGTGGTTCAAATAGCCTCGGCTATCACCTCATTATGTCCGGTCGTGATGGTCAAGTGGATTAAGGCGTCTTGTACATACCAGTTGCGTTGCTCCTGGGAGTATGGGTTCGAGTCACTTCTGGGGTGTGAGTTTTCAGTTGCATATTGTCCTGGGGACCATTCAGGCTTGTTCGCATTTGTGTTCCTCACGTGTGCCCCAAAGAATGAGGTGATTTGGTAAAATGCTATGCCCAAGATTACTATCCGAGTGCCGGCGGTGAGGGTGGTTCAAATAGCCTCGGCTATCACCTCATTATGTCCGGTCGTGATGGTCAAGTGGATTAAGGCGTCTTGTACATACCAGTTGCGTTGCTCCTGGGAGTATGGGTTCGAGTCACTTCTGGGGTGTGAGTTTTCAGTTGCATATTGTCCTGGGGACCATTCAGGCTTGTTCGCATTTGTGTTCCTCACGTGTGCCCCAAAGAATGAGGTGATTTGGTAAAATGCTATGCCCAAGATTACTATCCGAGTGCCGGCGGTGGGGTGGTTCAAATAGCCTCGGCTATCACCTCATTATGTCCGGTCGTGATGGTCAAGTGGATTAAGGCGTCTTGTACATACCAGTTGGGTTGCTCCTGGGAGTATGGGTTCGAGTCACTTCTGGGGTGTGAGTTTTCAGTTGCATATTGTCCTGGGGACCATTCAGGCTTGTTCGCATTTGTGTTCCTCACGTGTGCCCTAAAGAATGAGGTGATTTGGTAAAATGCTATGCCCAAGATTACTATCCTAGTGCCGACGGTGGGGTGGTTCAAATTGCCTCGGCTATGACCTCCTTATGTCCAGTCGTGATGGTCAAGTGGATTAAGGCGTCTTGTACATACCAGTTGGGTTGCTCCTGGGAGTATGGGTTCGAGTCACTTCTGGGGTGTGAGTTTTCAGTTGCATATTGTCCTGGGGACCATTTAGGCTTGTTCGCATTTGTGTTCCTCACGTGTGCCCCAGAGAATGAGGTGATTTGGTAAAATGCTATGCCCAAGATTACTATCCGAGTTCCGGCGGTGGGGTGGTTCAAATAGCCTCGGCTATCACCTCATTATGTCCGGTCGTGATGGTCAAGTGGATTAAGGCGTCTTGTACATACCAGTTGCGTTGCTCCTTGGAGTATGGGTTCGAGTCACTTTTGGGGTGTGAGTTTTCAGTTGCATATTGTCCTAAGGGCCATTTAGGCTTGTTCGCATTTGTGTTCCTCACGTGTGCCCCAATGAATGAGGTGATTTGGTAAAATGCTATGCCCAAGATTACTATCCGAGTGCCGGCGGTGGGGTGGTTCAAATAGCCTCGGCTATCACCTCATTATGTCCGGTCGTGATGGTCAAGTGGATTAAGGCGTCTTGTACATACCAGTTGGGTTGCTCCTGGGAGTATGGGTTCGAGTCACTTCTGGGGTGTGAGTTTTCAGTTGCATATTGTCCTGGGGACCATTCAGGCTTGTTCGCATTTGTGTTCCTCACGTGTGCCTAAAAGAATGAGGTGATTTGGTAAAATGCTATGCCCAAGATTACTATCCTAGTGCCGACGGTGGGATGGTTCAAATTGCCTCGGCTATGACCTCCTTATGTCCAGTCGTGATGGTCAAGTGGATTAAGGCGTCTTGTACATACCAGTTGCGTTGCTCCTGGGAGTCTGGGTTCGAGTCACTTCTGGGGTGTGAGTTTTCAGTTGCATATTGCCCTGGGGACCATTCAGGCTTGTTCGCATTTGTGTTCCTCACGTGTGCCCCAAATAATGAGGTGATTTGGTCAAATGCTATGCCCAAGATTACTATTCGAGTGCCGGCGGTTGGGGTGGTTCAAATAGCCTCGGCAATCACCTCATTATGTCCGGTCGTGATGGTCAAGTGGATTAAGGCGTCTTGTACATATCAGTTGCGTTGCTCCTGGGAGTATGGGTTCGAGTCACT
>NW_027191351.1:0-8836 GCF_040958095.1 Procambarus clarkii
CCATACTCCCAGGAGCAACGCAACTGGTAACTACAGGGCGCCTTAATCCACTTGACCATCACGGCCGTCAAAAGGAAGTGATAGCCGAGGCTATTTGAGCCACTTCCCCAACGGCAACTCGGATGGTAATCTTGGGCATAGTATTTCACCAAATCACCTCATTCTTTGGGGCACACGTGAGGAACACAAATGCGAACAAGCCTGAATGGTCCCCAGGACTATATGCGAATGAAAACTCACACCCCAGAAGTGACTCAAACCCATACTCCCAGGAGCAACGCAACTGGTAACTATAGGGCACCTTAATCCACTTGACCATCACGGCCGTCAAAAGGAAGTGATAGCCGAGGCTATTTGAGCCACTTCCCCGACGGCAACTCGGATGGTAATCTTGGGCATAGCATTTCACCAAATCACCTCATTCTTTGGGGCACACGTGAGGAACACAAATGCGAACAAGCCTGAATGGTCCCCAGGACTATATGCGAATGAAAACTCACACCCCAGAAGTGACTCGAACCCATACTCCCAGGAGCAACGCAACTGGTAACTACAGGGCGCCTTAATCCACTTGACCATCACGGCCGTCAAAATGAAGTGATAGCCGAGGCTATTTGAGCCACTTCCCCGACGGACACTCAAATGGTAATCTTGGGCATAGCATTTCACCAAATCACCTCATTCTTCGGGACACACGTGAGGAACACAAATGCGAACAAGCATGAATGGTCCCCAGGACTATATGCGAATGAAAACTCACACCCCAGAAGTGACTCGAACCCATACTCCCAGGAGCAACGCAACTGGTAACTACAGGGCGCCTTAATCCACTTGACCATCACTGCCGTCAAATGGAAGTGATAGCCGAGGCTATTTGAGCCACTTCCCCGACGGCAACGCGGATGGTAATCTTGGGCATAGCATTTCACCAAATCACCTCATTCTTTGGGGCACACGTGAGGAACACAAATGCGAACAAGCCTGAATGGTCCCCAGGACTATATGCGAATGAAAACTCACACCCCAGAAGTGACTCGAACCCATACTCCCAGGAGCAACGCAACTGGTAACTACAGGGCGCCTTAATCCACTTGACCATCACGGCCGTCAAATGGAAGTGATAGCCGAGGCTATTTGAGCCACTTCCCCGACGGCAACTCAGATGGTAATCTTGGGCATAGCATTTCACCAAATCACCTCATTCTTTGGGGCACACGTGAGGAACACAAATGCGAACAAGCCTGAATGGTCCCCAGGACTATATGCGAATGAAAACTCACACCCCAGAAGTGACTCGAACCCATACTCCCAGGAGCAACGCAACTGGTAACTACAGGGCGCCTTAATCCACTTGACCATCACGGCCGTCAAAAGGAAGTGATAGCCGAGGCTATTTGAGCCACTTCCCCGACGGCAACTCGGATGGTAATCTTGGGCATAGCATTTCACCAAATCACCTCATTCTTTGGGGCACACGTGAGGAACACAAATGCGAACAAGCCTGAATGGTCCCCAGGACTATATGCGAATGAAAACTCACACCCCAGAAGTGACTCGAACCCATACTCCCAGGAGCAACACAACTGGTAACTACAGGGCGCCTTAATCCACTTGACCATCACGGCCGTCAAAAGGAAGTGATAGCCGAGGCTATTTGAGCCACTTCCCCGACGGCAACTCGGATGGTAATCTTGGGCATAGCATTTCACCAAATCACCTCATTCTTTGGGGCACACGTGATGAACACAAATGCGAACAAGCCTGAATGGTCCCCAGGACTATATGCGAATGAAAACTCACACCCCAGAAGTGACTCGAACCCATACTCCCAGGAGCAACGCAACTGGTAACTACAGGGCGCCTTAATCCACTTGACCATCACGGCCGTCGAAAGGAAATGATAGCCGAGGCTATTTGAGCCACTTCCCCGACGGCAACTCGGATGGTAATCTTGGGCATAGCATTTCACCAAATCACCTCATTCTTTGGGGCACACGTGAGGAACACAAATGCGAACAAGCCTGAATGGTCCCCAGGACTATATGCGAATGAAAACTCACACCCCAGAAGTGACTCGAACCCATACTCCCAGGAGCAACGCAACTGGTAACTACAGGGCGCCTTAATCCACTTGACCATCATGGCCGTCAAAAGGAAGTGATAGCCGAGGCTATTTGAGCCACTTCCCCGACGGCAATTCGGATGGTAATCTTGGGCATAGCATTTCACCAAATCACCTCATTCTTTGGGGCACATGTGAGGAACACAAATGCGAACAAGCCTGAATGGTCCCCAGGACTATATGCGAATGAAAACTCACACCCCAGAAGTGACTCGAACCCATACTCCCAGGAGCAACGCAACTGGTAACTACAGGGCGCCTTAATCCACTTGACCATCACGGCCGTCAAAAGGAAGTGATAGCCGAGGCTATTTGAGCCACTTCCCCGACGGCAACTCGGATGGTAATCTTGGGCATAGAATTTCACCAAATTACCTCATTCTTTGGGGCACACGTGAGGAACACAAATGCGAACAAGCCTGAATGGTCCCCAGGACTATATACGAATGAAAACTCACACCCCAGAAGTGACTCGAACCCATACTCCCAGGAGCAACGCAACTGGTAACAACAGGGCGCCTTAATCCACTTGACCATCACGGCCGTCAAAAGGAAGTGATAGCCGAGGCTATTTGAGCCACTTCCCCGACGGCAACTCGGATGGTAATCTTGGGCATAGCATTTCACCAAATCACCTCATTCTTTGGGGCACACGTGAGGAACACAAATGCGAACAAGCCTGAATGGTCCCCAGGACTATATGCGAATGAAAAGTCACACCCCAGAAGTGACTCGAACCCATACTCCCAGGAGCAACGCAACTGGTAACTACAGGGCGCCTTAATCCACTTGACCATCACGGCCGTCAAAAGGAAGTGATAGCCGAGGCTATTTGAGCCACTTCCCCGACGGCAACTCAGATGGTAATCTTGGGCATAGCATTTCACCAAATCACCTCATTCTTTGGGGCACACGTGAGGAACACAAATGCGAACAAGCCTGAATGGTCCTCAGGACTATATGCGAATGAAAACTCACACCCCAGAAGTGACTCGAACCCATACTCCCAGGAGCAACGCAACTGGTAACTACAGGGCGCCTTAATCCACTTGACCATCACGGCCGTCAAAAGGAAGTGATAGCCGAGGCTATTTGAGCCACTTCCCCGACGGCAACTCGGATGGTAATCTTGGGCATAGCATTTCACCAAATCACCTCATTCTTTGGGGCACACGTGAGGAACACAAATGCGAACAAGCCTGAATGGTCCCCAGGACTATATGCGAATGAAAACTCACACCCCAGAAGTGACTCGAACCCATACTCCCAGGAGCAACGCAACTGGTAACAACAGGGCGCCTTAATCCACTTGACCATCACGGCCGTCAAAAGGAAGTGATAGCCGAGGCTATTTGAGCCACTTCCCCGACGGCAACTCGGATGGTAATCTTGGGCATAGCATTTCACCAAATCACCTCATTCTTTGGGGCACACGTGAGGAACACAAATGCGAACAAGCGTGAATGGTCCCCAGGACTATATGCGAATGAAAACTCACACCCCAGAAGTGACTCGAACCCATACTCCCAGGAGCAACGCAACTGGTAACTACCGGGCGCCTTAATCCATTTGACCATCACGGCCGTCAAAAGGAAGTGATAGCCGAGGCTATTTGAGCCACTTCCCCGACGGCAACTCGGATGGTAATCTTGGGCATAGCATTTCACCAAATCACCTCATTCTTTGGGGCACACGTGAGGAACACAAATGCGAACAAGCCTGAATGGTCCCCAGGACTATATGCGAATGAAAACTCACACCCCAGAAGTGACTCGAACCCATACTCCCAGGAGCAACGCAACTGGTAACAACAGGGCGCCTTAATCCACTTGACCATCACGGCCGTCAAAAGGAAGTGATAGCCGAGGCTATTTGAGCCACTTCCCCGACGGCAACTCGGATAGTAATCTTGGGCATAGCATTTCACCAAATCACCTCATTCTTTGGGGCACACGTGAGGAACACAAATGCGAACAAGCCTGAATGGTCCCCAGGACTATATGCGAATGAAAACTCACTCCCCAGAAGTGACTCGAACCCATACTCCCAGGAGCAACGCAACTGGTAACAACAGGGTGCCTTAATCCACTTGACCATCATGGCCGTCAAAAGGAAGTGATAGCCGAGGCTATTTGAGCCACTTCCCCGACGGCAATTCGGATGGTAATCTTGGGCATAGCATTTCACCAAATCACCTCATTCTTTGGGGCACACGTGAGGAACACAAATGCGAACAAGCCTGAATGGTCCCCAGGACTATATGCGAATGAAAACTCACACCCCAGAAGTGACTCGAACCCATACTCCCAGGAGCAACGCAACTGGTAACTACAGGGCGCCTTAATCCACTTGACCATCACGGCCGTCAAAAGGAAGTGATAGCCGAGGCTATTTGAGCCACTTCCCCGACGGCAACTCGGATGGTAATCTTGGGCATAGCATTTCACCAAATTACCTCATTCTTTGGGGCACATGTGAGGAACACAAATGCGAACAAGCCTGAATGGTCCCCAGTACTATATACGAATGAAAACTCACACCCCAGAAGTGACTCGAACCCATACTTCCAGGAGCAACGCAACTGGTAACAACAGGGCGCCTTAATCCACTTGACCATCACGGCCGTCAAAAGGAAGTGATAGCCGAGGCTATTTGAGCCACTTCCCCGACGGCAACTCGGATGGTAATCTTGGGCATAGCATTTCACCAAATCACCTCATTCTTTGGGGCACACGTGAGGAACACAAATGCGAACAAGCCTGAATGGTCCCCAGGACTATATGCGAATGAAAACTCACACCCCAGAAGTGACTCGAACCCATACTCCCAGGAGCAACGCAACTGGTAACTACAGGGCGCCTTAATCCACTTGACCATCACGGCCGTCAAAAGGAAGTGATAGCCGAGGCTATTTGAGCCACTTCCCCGACGGCAACTCGGATGGTAATCTTGGGCATAGCATTTCACCAAATCACCTCATTCTTTGGGGCACACGTGAGGAACACAAATGCGAACAAGCCTGAATGGTCCCCAGGACTATATGCGAATGAAAACTCACACCCCAGAAGTGACTCGAACCCATACTCCCAGGAGCAACGCAACTGGTAACTACAGGGCGCCTTAATCCACTTGACCATCACGGCCGTCAAAAGGAAGTGATAGCCGAGGCTATTTGAGCCACTTCCCCGACGGCAACTCGGATGGTAATCTTGGGCATAGCATTTCACCAAATCACCTCATTCTTTGGGGCACACGTGAGGAACACAAATGCGAACAAGCCTGAATGGTCCCCAGGACTATATGCGAATGAAAACTCACACCCCAGAAGTGACTCGAACCCATACTCCCAGGAGCAACGCAACTGGTAACTACAGGGCGCCTTAATCCACTTGACCATCACGGCCGTCAAAAGGAAGTGATAGCTGAGGCTATTTGAGCCACTTCCCCGACGGCAACTCGGATGGTAATCTTGGGCATAGCATTTCACCAAATCACCTCCTTCTTTGGGGCACACGTGAGGAACACAAATGCGAACAAGCCTGAATGGTCCCCAGGACTATATGCGAATGAAAACTCACACCCCAGAAGTGACTCGAACCCATACTCCCAGGAGCAACGCAACTGGTAACTATAGGGCGCCTTAATCCACTTGACCATCACGGCCTTCAAAAGGAAGTGATTAGCTGAGGCTATTTGAGCCACTTCCCCGACGGCAACTCGGATGGTAATCTTGGGCAAGCATTTCACGAAATCACCTCATTCTTTGGGGCACACGTGAGGAACACAAACGCGAACAAGCCTGAATGATCCCCAGGACTATATGCGAATGAAAACTCACACCCCAGAAGTGACTCGAACCCATACTCCCAGGAGCAACGCAACTGGTAACTACAGGGCGCCTTAATCCACATGACCATCACGGCCATCAAATGGAAGTGATAGCCGAGGCAATTTGAGCCACTTCCCCGACGGCAACTCGGATGGTAATCTTGGGCATAGCATTTCACCAAATCACCTCATTCTTTGAGGCACACGTGAGGAACACAAATGCGAACAAGCCTGAATGGTCCCCAGGACTATATGCGAATGAAAACTCACACCCCAGAAGTGACTCGAACCCATACTCCCAGGAGCAACGCAACTGGTAACTACAGGGCGCCTTAATCCACTTGACCATCACGGCCGTCAAAAGGAAGTGATAGCCGAGGCTATTTGAGCCACTTCCCCGACGGCAACTCGGATGGTAATCTTGGGCATAGCATTTCACCAAATCACCTCATTCTTTGGGGCACACGTGAGGAACGCAAATGCGAACAAGCCTGAATGGTCCCCAGGACTATATGCGAATGAAAACTCACACCCCAGAAGTGACTCGAACCCATACTCCCAGGAGCAACGCAACTGGTAACTATAGGGCGCCTTAATCCACTTGACCATCACGGCCGTCAAAAGGAAGTGATAGCCGAGGCTATTTGAGCCACTTCCCCGATGGCAACTCGGATGGTAATCTTGGGCATAGCATTTCACCAAATACCTCATTCTTTGGGGCACACGTGAGGAACACAAATGCGAACAAGCCTGAATGGTCCTCAGGACTATATGCGAATGAAAACTCACACCCCAGAAGTGACTCGAACCCATACTCCCAGGAGCAACGCAACTGGTAACTATAGGGCGCCTTAATCCACTTGACCATCACGGCCGTCAAAAGGAAGTGATAGCCGAGGCTATTTGAGCCACTTCCCCGACGGCAACTCGGATGGTAATCTTGGGCAAAGCATTTCACGAAATCACCTCATTCTTTGGGGTACACATGAGGAACACAAATGCGAACAAGCCTGAATGATCCCCAGGACTATATGCGAATGAAAACTCACACCCCAGAAGTGACTCGAACCCATACTCCCAGGAGCAACGCAACTGGTAACTACAGGGCGCCTTAATCCACTTGACCATCACGGCCATCAAATGGAAGTGATAGCCGAGGCAATTTGAGCCACTTCCCTGACGGCAACTCGGATGGTAATCTTGGGCATAGCATTTCACCAAATCACCTCATTCTTTGAGGCACACGTGAGGAACACAAATGCGAACAAGCCTGAATGGTCCCCAGGACTATATGCGAATGAAAACTCACACCCCAGAAGTGACTCGAACCCATACTCCCAGGAGCAACGAAACTGGTAACTACAGGGCGCCTTAATCCACTTGACCATCACGGCCGTCAAAAGGAAGTGATAGCCGAGGCTATTTGAGCCACTTCCCCGACGGCAACTCGGATGGTAATCTTGGGCATAGCATTTCACCAAATCACCTCATTCTTTGGGGCACACGTGAGGAACACAAATGCGAACAAGCCTGAATGGTCCCCAGGACTATATGCGAATGAAAACTCACACCCCAGAAGTGACTCGAACCCATACTCCCAGGAGCAACGCAACTGGTAACTACAGGGCGCCTTAATCCACTTGACCATCACGGCCGTCAAAAGGAAGTGATAGCCGAGGCTATTTGAGCCACTTCCCCGACGGCAACTCGGATGGTAATCTTGGGCATAGCATTTCACCAAATCACCTCATTCTTTGGGGCACACGTGAGGAACACAAATGCGAACAAGCCTGAATGGTCCTCAGGACTATATGCGAATGAAAACTCACACCCCAGAAGTGACTCGAACCCATACTCCCAGGAGCAACGCAACTGGTAACTACAGGGCGCCTTAATCCACTTGACCATCACGGCCGTCAAAAGGAAGTGATAGCCGAGGCTATTTGAGCCACTTCCCCGACGGCAACTCGGATGGTAATCTTGGGCATAGCATTTCACCAAATCACCTCATTCTTTGGGGCACACGTGAGGAACACAAATGCGAACAAGCCTGAATGGTCCCCAGGACTATATGCGAATGAAAACTCACACCCCAGAAGTGACTCGAACCCATACTCCCAGGAGCAACGCAACTGGTAACAACAGGGCGCCTTAATCCACTTGACCATCACGGCCGTCAAAAGGAAGTGATAGTGGAGGCTATTTGAGCCACTTCCCCGACGGCAACTCGGATGGTAATCTTGGGCATAGCATTTCACCAAATCACCTCATTCTTTGGGGCACACGTGAGGAACACAAATGCGAACAAGCCTGAATGGTCCCCAGGACTATATGCGAATGAAAACTCACACCCCAGAAGTGACTCGAACCCATACTCCCAGGAGCAACGCAACTGGTAACTACAGGGCGCCTTAATCCACTTGACCATCACGGCCGTCAAAAGGAAGTGATAGCTGAGGCTATTTGAGCCACTTCCCCGACGGCAACTCGGATGGTAATCTTGGGCATAGCATTTCACCAAATCACCTCATTCTTTGGGCACACGTGAGGAACACAAATGCGAACAAGCCTGAATTGGTCCCCAGGACTATATGCGAATGAAAACTCACACCCCAGAAGTGACTCGAACCCATACTCCCAGGAGCAACGCAACTGGTAACTATAGGGCGCCTTAATCCTCTTGACCATCACGGCCGTCAAAGGAAGTGATAGCCGAGGCTATTTGAGCCACTTCCCCGACGGCAACTCGGATGGTAATCTTGGGCAAAGCATTTCAACGAAATCACCTCATTCTTTGGGCACACATGAGAAACACAAATGCGAACAAGCCTGATGATCCCCAGGACTATATGCGAATGAAAACTCACACCCAGAAGTGACTCGAAC
>NW_027191352.1:0-8070 GCF_040958095.1 Procambarus clarkii
AAACCCCCTAACACATCAACCCTCCCCCAATCAACAGGCGAAATAATAACCCTCAAATGCCTGCCTGCCTGCCTGCCTGCCTGCAAGCCAATACTAACGGTCTTCTCAGAAAGAAAATCTCTTTGTATCTGTATTACTTGATGAAATGTATGATTCTAATAATGAAATAAATTTTGATGTCGGTTGTATGAGCATAATGACCAATATGCACATGATATGAATGAATTAAATAGTGTAGTTTTAAGTAATTAGGTTGTAGACACATTAAGCGGATATGATATTTGACGCGTCCAGAACTGGTGATTTTTGGTTTAGTTTTAAATGCACCACCACCACCACCACCATTGCTTCCCCAGAGCCTAATTAAGGACCGGTAAAAGGAGTCAATATGTATGTCATCTATAAAACCAAAGAATGAATAAAAAAACACACACACAAACCTACATAATAGTATTAGGAAGATTGTATGGCAAAAAAAAAAAAGTATTATTCCCATTGGGTCGTTTGAACTCGCGACTTCCAAAATACCAGCCACACACCTTACCACCCAGCCACCATAGAGTTGGTATAATTGTGCAACTTTAGTTATAAAAGTAAAGTTCTTATTGTCTCAAATCTTATTGTCTGTTCTATGAAAAGGCATGATGTAAATTATGTATTTTTTGAATGATTGAATTGTAGGCACATTAAGCGGATTCGATATTTGATATATCCAGAAAAGGTGATTTCTGTTCAGTTTTAAAATGCATCACCGTTAACGCTAAAGGACTGGTAAAACGACTCGATGTTTGTCATTTTTAAAAAACACTAAAACTAGGCCCTTAACATATATAATGTTTGAATATAAATTGAATGCATATAAATACAAAGTGGGAGTGGCTGGCTGGCTGGCTGGCTGGCTGGCTGGCTGGCTGGCTGCCTGCTGCCTGCCTGCCTGCCTGCCTGCCTGCCTGCCTGGCTGGCTGGCTGGCTGGCTGCTGGCTGGCTGGCTGGCTGGCTGGCTGGCTGGCTGCTGCTGCCTGCCTGCCTGCCGCCCGCCCGCCCGCCCGCCCGCCCGCCGCCTGCTTGCCTTGCCTTGCCTTGCCTTGCCTGTTGCCTTCCTGTCCTGTTATTGCCTTGCCTTGCCTTGCCTTGCCTTGCCTTGCCTTGCCTTGCCCTGCCCTGCCCTGCCTTGGCTGCAGCTGGCTGGCTGGCCGTAAATCAACTCTTAACAACACCATACCACACCACACCATCACTCATCACCCATCACCCACCACCGGCCCCAGTCTCCCAGCCTCTCTTATATACCCGAGCAGGCCCTTTAAATTATTTGAATTGTTGCACTTCGGCCAATGGCAGGCACGATCGCTGCTGCTCAAACATATTCTGGTTCACAAGTATTATAATTATATTATATTATATTATATATATATATATATATATATATATATATATATATATATATATATATATATATATATATAATATATATATATATATATTCATGAAACACATTAAAACCTTGATCATTTATTCATTCATTACGTCTAGTGAAGAATTGCTTTTGTTCATTTGTATGATTAAAAATTAATATAATATGAATTCCTCGCTTAAAGTAAAATATAAAATATATATTGGATTTATATGATTGGTTA
Source organism: Procambarus clarkii (assembly GCF_040958095.1). NCBI lineage: Eukaryota > Metazoa > Arthropoda > Malacostraca > Decapoda > Cambaridae > Procambarus > Procambarus clarkii. Next base: position 1,638 of record NW_027191352.1, read on the forward strand.
ATATTCCAAGTGATGCTGAATATCCCCTATAATTTTGTTTTGTTTGTTTGTTATGTACACATTCCAAATGAAATCAATATAAATGTTATTATTAATGTTTGAAAGTTGATTGTCTACTTGAATCTCTCTATTAAAGTGTGTGTGGCTCCGGATGGAGCCTGGTTATGGTATTTGTCGTGGTGGGTGGCAGAAGTGCTTACTTCTTCTCTGTCTTCTTTGGCAAAAGAACTGCCTGAATGTTTGGAAGAACACCTCCCTGTGCAATGGTTACGCCAGACAGAAGTTTGTTGAGTTCTTCGTCGTTGCGGATGGCCAACTGCAAGTGACGTGGGATGATACGGGTCTTCTTGTTGTCACGTGCGGCATTACCGGCGAGCTCCAGAACTTCGGCAGCGAGGTATTCCATGACGGCTGCCAGGTAGACAGGAGCGCCAGCACCGACGCGTTCGGCGTAGTTGCCCTTACGCAGCAGACGGTGAATTCTGCCCACGGGGAACTGAAGTCCGGCCCCTGCTGGAGCGAGACTTTGACTTGCCCTTCACTTTGCCTCCCTTGCCGCGTCCTGACATTGCTGCTGCTGTTGTGGGTTTGTGGTGTTTTATGCCGCCCCGCAGATCGAGCTTCGTGTTATATACCCCGCTCAGGATCAAGGGAGCCCGCCACTGACCAATCAGCGCGCTCCGCCACGCGACCCGCTCTGAGCTGAGTCGCGAGCGGGATATAAAAGGAAAGCTCGCCTCGCGCAAAAGTTCATTATTGTATCGCAACGCCAGCCAGCACGAGCATCATCATGCCACCCAAGGCATCTGGAAAGGCTGCCAAGAAGGCCGGAAAGGCCCAGAAGGCCATTGCCAAGGGCGATAAGAAAAAGAAGCGCAGGAGGAAGGAGAGCTACAGCATCTACATCTACAAAGTGCTGAAGCAGGTCCACCCCGACACTGGTATCTCTTCCAAAGCCATGTCGATCATGAACTCGTTCGTGAACGACATCTTCGAGCGCATCGCCGCCGAGGCTTCTCGCCTGGCCCACTACAACAAGCGTTCCACCATTACCAGTCGGGAGATCCAGACGGCTGTAAGGCTCCTGTTGCCCGGAGAACTGGCCAAGCACGCCGTCTCTGAGGGCACTAAGGCCGTCACCAAGTACACCTCCTCCAAGTAAACGGCTTACTTACTGCCCTGTGGTGGTGGCTTGGCCTCAAACCAACAAACTCGGCTCCATTGGAGCCACACTTTAATTTCTAAAGAGATTGTGAGTGTTAGACACCAATACTATTATAACAAAAACCTCTGTCACTGAAAGCAAATAGCTATAAAATGAGAATATTTATGAAACTGTCTGTGTGTGTTTCTCTCTCTCAGTCTCTGTCTGTCTGTCTGTCTGTCTGTCTCTGTCTTGTCTGTCTCTGTCTTGTCTGTCTGTCTGTCTGTCTGTGTCTCTCTCTCTCTCTCTCTCTCTCTCTCTCTCTCTCTCTCTCTCTCTCTCTCTCTCTCTCTCTCTCTCTCCTCTCTCTCTCTCTCTCTCTCTCAACACATATAAGCACTCGGTATCTTTTTTTTTTCTAGAGATTAGAGATTCATTGTTATGTTCCACATTAGGATTACTATGCAGGCCACCCTCTTAGGTTTGAAAATGTCAAGAAAACGGTTAATTTAAAATGTCATCTCCTAACTTAACAGATTAAGCCAGAGGACCGAAAACAGAATAAAACAGGACTGGACAGTATGTCACTTATACAAGCTGCTTTTATTTCTAGTACAGTATGACAATTTTTATTTTGGGGGGGGGGGGGGGGGTGGGTGATCCTTGACAGTGCATAAGAGCGAAAAGCGACGGCGTTTTGTTTGTAAGAGAACAGGTTGTACTACAAATGACTTGATTTATTGATATCACGTGTATGTATGACACCTAAATTAGTGTATTTGTTTATTTATTTATTTATTTATTATATGTGTAGATGAAGGTTAATTCATATGACTGATGCTAGGAATGTCTGAAATCTCCTTAGAAGGATATTTTGGCCCTGAGAAGGGCCGAGTTTGGTGTATACTAGGGTGGTCGATTTAGCTTATGCACGCTCTCCACGGATACGGCGAGCAAGCTGAATGTCCTTTGGCATGATGGTGACACGCTTGGCGTGGATGGCACAGAGGTTAGTGTCCTCGAAGAGACCGACCAGGTAAGCCTCGGATGCCTCCTGTAAAGCCATGACGGCAGACGACTGGAAGCGAAGATCGGTCTTGAAGTCCTGGGCAATCTCGCGCACCAGACGCTGGAAGGGAAGTTTCCTGATGAGCAACTCGGTGCTCTTCTGGTAACGACGGATCTCACGCAGGGCGACCGTTCCGGGCCTGTAACGGTGAGGCTTCTTCACACCCCCTGTGGCAGGAGCAGACTTGCGTGCTGCCTTGGTGGCCAGCTGCTTACGAGGAGCCTTGCCTCCCGTGGACTTGCGAGCAGTCTGCTTGGTGCGAGCCATGGTGAACAACTGTGGTTTGTGATGGCCGGCGCCGAAAAATTTTTGCTTATATACGCCGTCTCGAGGCGCTTGCTCGAGCGCCATTGGCTGCTCGACTCGCCTACGTCACCCCGTTGCCCCTCCCCTCCTTCCTCTGGCTGCAGCCAACAGGCGGCTCACCTCAATCACTATTATCGCTGATTTTGCTCTTTTTGGATTTGTGCAAAAGTCATTTCACAGGGACGTGAAACAGACGAGTAGGCAACTGCAGTTTTGAAAGCGTTGTGAGAAAGCCGTGTCTACTCGACCACAAGCGTAAAGTAAGGGCAGGCAGGAGTTGCAATGCTACTAGTACGTCCGCTTGATGGGATATAGTCGGGAAATCGTGCGGGCATTCGTCAATTCGATTCACACAACTTCAACACCATGACTGGACGCGGCAAGGGAGGCAAGGGACTCGGAAAGGGTGGCGCCAAGCGTCATCGTAAGGTGCTACGTGACAACATCCAGGGCATCACCAAGCCCGCTATTCGTCGCTTAGCTCGTCGTGGCGGCGTGAAGCGTATTTCGGGTCTCATCTACGAAGAGACCCGTGGCGTCCTGAAGGTGTTCCTCGAGAACGTCATCCGTGATGCTGTAACCTACACGGAACACGCCAAGAGGAAGACCGTCACTGCTATGGACGTGGTGTACGCTCTGAAGCGCCAGGGTCGTACCCTCTACGGATTCGGCGGATAAGAGCTTGGCTAATCCATCGATTCCACCCACCACCACCTCAAAACGGGACCTAATTAGGTCCCTATACTTTTTTTACTGAAGGGCTTAATAGACGATAACATAAATTGTTTTGATATCAGCTAGCACATTGGGTCTTATGAAATCTATTTTTTATCCTCGCATGCTTAAAGGGACTCTGATTGGGGAGGGAGGGGGGGGGGGGGGGGAAGGTTTGTTACGTTATATACTAGCAGAGCAGGATCATTGGTGGGGGGGGGGGTGAGGGGGAGAGAGAGAGAGAGAGAGAGAGAGAGAGAGAGAGAGAGATCTTTCCCAACTCTTCCTTTTTACATGAGTGAGCTACCCGTTTTATTCATTTTATCCTTCTCAGAGCTGTTTTGATAGTATCCAAATGATGGTAAATGAAAAGGGAGGACACGAATATCTACCCAGAATTCAGGACTGGCAATCGATATGCATGTTTGAGTGCGAATCTTTTTCTCTCTCAACTTAGGTATACGTTTATGTCGTACCTAAAAGCGAGAACCACACTATTGGGACAAGTATGCAAGGCCCAATTTTCCTAACAAGCACAGTTAATTTTGTTATTTTCGAACATTTCTTTCCAAATTGGTTTATCCAATTAACAGTATTATATTAAGATCATGAATTGCTGGGTTAGGTTAGGTTAGGTTAGCTTAGCTTAGGTTAGGTTAGGTTAGGTTAGGTTAGGTTAGCTTAGCTTGGGTTAGCTTAGGTTAGGTTAGGTTAGCTTAGCTTGGGTTAGCATAGGTTAGGTTAGGTTTGATTACATTTCTATGTTAGATTTAACTCAAATTCAAAACAATTGCAGTCATTCGGCTTGTTAGTCAACTTGCCTCTAATAGGGGCAATTTGTCTAACAAGACTATTTAGTTTTGTGTGCATATATATATATATATATATATATATATATATATATATATATATATATATATATATATATATATATATATATATATATATATATTATAGCTTCAAGACTCCGAACCAATATAGAAGCATCAAGAGGAAGTGCTTGTGTTATGGGCCAATAGGCCTTCTGCAGTTACTTCCATTCTTATGTTTTTATTCCCATTGGTTCGTGTTTTATCTTGTGTAAATGTCAATCACCTTACCCAAAACTTTGGTACCATATCACCTCACCCATGTGTATATATAAATATATATATATATATATATATATATATATATATATATATATATATATATATATATATATATATATATATATAATATACAGAGTAAATCTACCCCAAAAGTAATGATTTATTTGTCTACAAAACTAAACTCTTTTTGGAATCATATGAGGCCCCTCCACTGAGGGGGGAGGCCTGGATGTTTATTGTCATGTGTATTCATGCTGCTTGCATGTCGTCGTTTATTTTGCCTTTGTTGTTTTCTTGACAGCTTTCTTTGCCTTGGGTGGTTTGGGAGATTTTGAAGCTCTCTTTATTTTGGGCTTTTTGTTCCCAACAACAAGCTGCTGCTGCTGCTGCTTTTTCAAGGCTGTAGGTGGTTTGTTGCTTGTGGCGGCTTTCTTGGGAGTTACCACGGCCTTCTTTGCTGCTGTAGATGGTTTCTTGGTTGTGGTGGCTTTCTTGGGAGTTAGAACGGCCCTCTTCTCTGCTACGGCCAGCTTGAATGATCCACTAGCTCCACTTCCCTTGGTCTGAACAAGAATGCCGTCAGCCACTGCTTTCTTGAGAAATCTTCGGATGTAAATGGCGATCTTGGCAGCCTCGACTTTGTTGTTGGCAACAACGTACTTCTTGATTGCTTGTAGAGACGAGCCCTTACGGTCTTTGAGTGCTGCGACCGCGGCTAGAACATTTGACTAGTTTTCGGGTGATTGACTAGTTTTCGAGGTTTCCTGGTGGTGGCCACCACAGCAGCAGCAGCCGCAGCCTTCTTGGTAGGCTTTGCTTCTACCATGATGATGATGAGATAACCAAGGTGATGAGAGACGCTCAGACAGTCACGGGGGAATGATGCTGCCGCCGCTTGAGCCGAACCTATTTATGTGCCGGCACGGTACAGAAGCTGCAACCTGGCAACTCGTCCACCAATCACGACGGTTGGTTTTACGGCTCCGAAACCTGGATCCCATATCTTCTCTAAAATAGAAGCATTTGTTCATGTTCTTTGTAAAAGTATCATAAAGCAGGACAGATGAGACAAATATCATAAAAACTGAAGAGCAGATGAGCACACACATGTTTGTATTACAAAAGAAAATCCACAAATTCATTAGAAATTGGCAGGGCAGGCTGAGGAAGTAGGTAGATGTAAAATGTCTGTAAATGGCGAAAGAACATAAACCCAAGACTGAATAAACGATGTTAAATATCCATGCCAAGGAGACAAAAATATGTTAGGATACAATTACCATTAAGACACCACAAGCAGGTCCGTATCCTGCCGCGATGACTTAAAAGAGTTGGTTATTAGCCACAATGTGTAGGCAGTCTCATGCCAACGGCCATACCACGTTGAGAACACCGCTTCTCGTCCGATCAGCGAAGTTAAGCAACGTTGGGTTTGGTTAGTACTTGGATGGGTGACCGCCTGGGAACACCAAATGCTGTTGGCAATAATGTTTTTTTTGTTTTGTTTCGTTTGTTTTTGTTTGAATGGCTGGCTCCACGGGAAATTCACGGAGTTGTGTGGAATAAGGCCTGGTAAAATGAATTAATATGTATGTCATGTTTAAAACAAACTCGCTTAATATAGATATTGTGTGAGGCTTTATACAAAAACAAACAACCAAAACAAAACATGTTGTATATATATATAGCTTAATCCGGGTTTGAACTCGCAACTCCAAGAATACGCATCACTTATATACACTTTACCACTGGACCACTGCTGCAGGACACAAGCTTGATGCTGAGGTATCAATTTAATGACGTAAATGCCATTTCCACAAATAAATGATAATTAAAAAGTATTTGTATGTACAAATCTTTTCTGTTTAAAAGGCTACAATATCAGTTACTGATATAATTTGTGTTAATGTTTCTATACCCACAAGAAGGCATATTTTTGCTTATATGTAAAGGGTACGGAGAACGAATCCACAGACCATCATTCCCCTCCCCTTCCCTCCCCCCCCCCCCCCCACCCCCCAACTCCCACCTACTACCACCACCACCACCACCACCAATCACCACCAATCACCACCAATCACCACCAATCACCACCAATCACCCCCACCA
>NW_027191353.1:0-6308 GCF_040958095.1 Procambarus clarkii
CCGGGTCCCCGCCACACAAGGAGCTAGACTATCCCACCACACCGGGTCCCCCCACACAAGGAGCTAGACTATCCCACCACCACCCGGGTCCCCGCCACACAAGGAGCTAGACTATCCCACCACCCGGGTCCCCGCCACACAAGGAGCTAGACTATCCCACCACCACCCGGTCCCCCACACAAGGAGCTAGACTATCCCACCACCACCCGGGTCCCCGCCACACAAGGAGCTAGACTATCCCACCACCACCCGGGTCCCCACCACACAAGGAGCTAGACTATCCCACCACCACCGGGTCCCCGCCACAAGGAGCTAGACTATCCCACCACCACCCGGGTCCCCACCACACAAGGAGCTAGGACTATCCCACCACCACGGGTCCCCGCCACACAAGGAGCTAGATCCACACCACCACCCGAGTCCCCACCACACAAGGAGCTAGCTATCCCACCACCACCCGGGTCCCCGCCACACAAGGAGCTAGGACTATCCCACCACCACCCGGGTCCCCCCACACAAGGAGCTAGACTATCCCACCACCACCCGGGTCCCCACCACACAAGGAGCTAGACTATCCCACCACCACCCGGTCCCGCCACACAAGGAGCTAGACTATCCCACCACCACCCGGGTCCCCACCACACAAGGAGCTAGACTATCCACCACCACCCGGGTCCCCCCACCACACAAGGAGCTAGACTATCCCACCACCACCCGGGTCCCCGCCACACAAGGAGCTAGACTATCCCACCACCACCCGGTCCCGCCACACAAGGAGCTAGACTATCCCACCACCACCCGGGTCCCCGCCACACAAGGAGCTAGACCCACCACCACCCGGTCCCCACACAAGGAGCTAGACTATCCCACCACCACCCGGGTCCCCGCCACACAAGGAGCTAGGCTATCCCACCACCACCCGGTCCCACCACACAAGGAGCTAGACTATCCACCACCACCACACGGGTCCCCGCCACACAAGGAGCTAGACTATCCCACCACCACCCGGTCCCCGCCACACAAGGAGCTAGACTATCCCACCACCACCCGGGTCCCCGCCACACAAGGAGCTAGACTATCCCACCACCACCCGGTCCCCGCACACAAGGAGCTAGACTATCCCACCACCACCGGGTCCCCCACACAAGGAGCTAGACTATCCCACCACCACCACCCGGGTCCCCACCACACAAGGAGCTAGGCTATCCCACCACCACCCGGGTCCCCGCCACACAAGGAGCTAGACTATCCCACCACCACCCGGGTCCCCCACACAAGGAGCTAGACTATCCACCACCACGGGTCCCCGCCACACAAGGAGCTGACTATCCACCACCACCCGGGTCCCCACCACACAAGGAGCTAGACTATCCCACCACCACCCGGGTCCCCACCACACAAGGAGCAGGACTATCACCACCACCACCCGGTCCCCGCCACACAAGGAGCTAGACTATCCCACCACCACCCGGGTCCCCACCAACAAGGAGCTAGACTATCCCACCACCACCCGGGTCCCCGCCACACAAGGAGCTAGGACTATCACCACCACCACCCGGGTCCCCACCACACAAGGAGCTAGACTATCCCACCACCACCCGGGTCCCCGCCACACAAGGAGCTAGGACTATCCCACCACCACCGGGTCCCCGCCACACAAGGAGATAGACTATCCCACACCACCCGGGTCCCCACCACACAAGGAGCTAGACTATCCCACCACCACCGGGTCCCCGACACAAGGAGCTAGACTATCCCACACCACCGGGTCCCCACCACACAAGGAGCTAGACTATCCCACCACCACCACCCGGGTCCCCCACACAAGGAGCTAGACTATCCCACCACCACCCGAGTCCCCGCCACACAAGGAGCTAGACTATCCCACACCACCGGGTCCCCGCCACACAAGGAGCTAGACTATCCCACCACCACCCGGGTCCCCCACACAAGGAGCTAGGCTATCCCACACCACCACCGGGTCCCCGCCACACAAGGAGCTAGACTATCCCACCACACCCGGGTCCCCGCCACACAAGGAGCTAGACTATCCCACCACCACCGGGTCCCCACCACACAAGGAGCTAGACTATCCCACCACCACCCGGGTCCCCACCACAAGGAGCTAGACTATCCCACCACCACCCGGGTCCCGCCACACAAGGAGCTAGGACTATCCACCACCACCCGGGTCCCCGCCACACAAGGAGCTAGACTATCCACCACCACCCGGGTCCCGCCACACAAGGAGCTAGACTATCCCACCACCACCGGGTCCCGCCACACAAGGAGCTAGACTATCCCACCACCACCCGGGTCCCCGCCACACAAGGAGCTAGGACTATCCCACCACCACCCGGGTCCCCACCACAAAGGAGCTAGACTATCCCACCACCACCCGGGTCCCCCACACAAGGAGCTAGACTATCCCACCACCACCCGGGTCCCCCCAACAAGGAGCTAGACTATCCCACCACCACCGGGTCCCCCACACAAGGAGCTAGACTATCCCACCACCACCCGGGTCCCCGCCACACAAGAGCTAGACTATCCCACCACCCGGGTCCCACCACACAAGGAGCTAGACTATCCAACCACCACCGGTCCCCGCCACACAAGGAGCTAGACTATCCCACACCACCGGGTCCCCGCCACACAAGGAGCTAGACTATCCCACCACCACCCGGGTCCCACCACACAAGGAGCTAGACTATCCCACCACCACCGGGTCCCGCCACACAAGGAGCTAGGCTATCCACACCACCACCGGGTCCCCACACAAGGAGCTAGACTATCCCACCACCACCCGGGTCCCGCCACACAAGGAGCTAGACTTCCCACCACCACCCGGGTCCCCGCCACACAAGGAGCTAGACTATCCCACCACCACCGGGTCCCCGCCACACAAGGAGCTAGACTATCCCACCACCACCCGGGTCCGCCACACAAGGAGCTAGACTATCCCACCACCACCCGGGTCCCCCGCCACACAAGGAGCTAGACTATACCACACCACCCGGGTCCCCCCACACAAGGAGCTAGGCATCACCAACCACCCGGTCCCCGCCACACAAGGAGCTAGGCTATCCCACCACCACCCGGGCCCCCCACACAAGGAGCTAGGACTATCCACCACCACCCGAGTCCCCCCACACAAGGAGCTAGCTATCCCACCACCACACCGGGTCCCCACCACACAAGGAGCTAGACTATCCCACCACCACCCGGGTCCCGCCACACAAGGAGCTAGACTATCCCACCAACCACCCGGGTCCCCGCCACACAAGGAGCTAGACTATCACCACCACCCGGGTCCCCACACACAGGAGCTAGACTATCCACCACCACCCGGGTCCCGCCACACAAGGAGCTAGACTATCCCACCACCACCCGGGTCCCGCCACACAAGGAGCTAGACTATCCACCACCACACGGGTCCCCCCACACAAGGAGCTAGCTATCCCACCACCACCCGGGTCCCGCCACACAAGGAGCTAGACTATCCACCACCACCGGGTCCCGCCACACAAGGAGCTAGACTATCCCACCACCACCCGGGTCCCGCCACACAAGGAGCTAGACTACCCACCACCACCCGGGTCCCCACCACACAAGGAGCTAGACTATCCCACCACCACCCGGGTCCCCGCCACACAAGGAGCTAGACTATCCCACCACCACCCGGGTCCCCCACACAAGGAGCTAGACTATCCCACCACCACCCGGGTCCCCACCACACAAGGAGCTAGACTATCCCACCACCACCCGGGTCCCCACACACAAGGAGCTAGACTATCCCACCACCACGGGTCCCCGCCACACAAGGAGCTAGACTATCCCACCACCACCCGGTCCCCGCCACACAAGGAGCTAGACTATCCCACCACCACCGGGTCCCCGCCACACAAGGAGCTAGACTATCCCACCACCACCCGGGTCCCCCACACAAGGAGCTAGGACTATCCCACCACCACCCGGGTCCCCACCACACAAGGAGCTAGACTATCCCACCACCACCGGGTCCCCGCCACACAAGGAGCTAGACTATCCCACCACCACCCGGGTCCCCACACAAGGAGCTAGACTATCCCACACCACCCGAGTCCCCGCCACACAAGGAGCTAGACTATCCCACCACCACCCGGGTCCCGCCACACAAGGAGCTAGACTATCCCACCACCACCCGAGTCCCCGACACAAGGAGCTAGACTATCCCACCACCACCCGGGTCCCCCCACACAAGGAGCTAGACTATCCACCACCACCCGGGTCCCGCCACACAAGGAGCTAGACTATCCCACCACCACCCGGTCCCCGCCACACAAGGAGCTAGCTATCCCACCACCACCCGGGTCCCACCACACAAGGAGCTAGACTATCCCACCACCACCCGGGTCCCCGCCACACAAGGAGCTAGACTATCCCACCACCACCCGGGTCCCCCCACACAAGGAGCTAGACTATCCCACCACCACCGGGTCCCCGCCACACAAGGAGCTAGACTATCCCACCACCACCCGGGTCCCCGCCACACAAGGAGCTAGACTATCCCACCACCACCGGGTCCCCGCCACAAGGAGCTAGACTATCCACCACCACCCGGGTCCCCACCACACAAGGAGCTAGACTATCCCACCACCACCGGGTCCCCGCCAACAAGGAGCTAGACTATCCCACCACCACCCGGTCCCCAACACAAGGAGCTAGGCTATCCCACCACCACCCGGGTCCCGCCACACAAGGAGCTAGACTATCCCACCACACCCGGTCCCGCCACACAAGGAGCTAGACTATCCCACCACCACCGGGTCCCGCCACACAAGGAGCTAGACTATCCCACCACCACCGGGTCCCGCCACACAAGGAGCTAGACTATCCCACACCACCCGGGTCCCCACCACACAAGGAGCTAGACTATCCCACCACCACCCGGGTCCCCGCCACACAAGGAGCTAGACTATCCACCACCACCCGGGTCCCCACCACACAAGGAGCTAGACTATCCCACCACCACCCGGGTCCCCGCCACACAAGGAGCTAGACTATCCCACCACCACCGGGTCCCGCCACACAAGGAGCTAGACTATCCACCACCACCGGGTCCCCACCACACAAGAGAGGACTATCCCACCACCACCCGGGTCCCCGCACACACAAGGAGCTAGACTATCCCACCACCACCCGGGTCCCCGCCACACAAGGAGCTAGACTATCCCACCACCACCCGGGTCCCCGCCACACAAGGAGCTAGACTATCCCACCACCACCCGGGTCCCCGCCACACAAGGAGCTAGACTATCCCACCACCACCCGGTCCCGCCACACAAGGAGCTAGGACTATCCCACCACCACCCGGGTCCCCGCCACACAAGGAGCTAGACTATCCCACCACCACCCGGTCCCCGCCACACAAGGAGCTAGACTATCCCACCACCACCCGGGTCCCCGCCACACAAGGAGCTAGACTATCCACCACCACCGGGTCCCCACCACACAAGGAGCTAGACTATCCACCACCACCCGGGTCCCCGCCACACAAGGAGCTAGACTATCCCACCACCACCGGGTCCCCGCCAACAAGGAGCGGACTATCCCACCACCCGGGTCCCCGCCACACAAGGAGCTAGACTATCCCACCACCACCCGGTCCCCGCCACACAAGGAGCTAGACTATCCCACCACCACCGGTCCCCGCCACACAAGGAGCTAGACTATCCCAACCACCCGGGTCCCCGCCACACAAGGAGCTAGACTATCCCACCACCACCCGGGTCCCCCCACACAAGGAGCTAGACTATCCCACACCACCCGGGTCCCCACCACACAAGGAGCTAGCTATCCCCACCACCCGGGTCCCCACCACACAAGGAGCTAGGACTATCCCACCACACCGGGTCACGCCACACAAGGAGCTAGACTATCCCACCACCACCGAGTCCCCGCCACACAAGGAGCTAGGACTATCCCACCACCACCCGGTCCCCGCCACACAAGGAGCTAGACTATCCCACCACCACCGGGTCCCGCCACACAAGGAGCTAGACTATCCCACCACACCCGGGTCCCCGCCACACAAGGAGCTAGGACTATCCCACCACCACCCGGGTCCCGCCACACAAGGAGCTAGACTATCCCACCACCACCGGGTCCCCACCACACAAGGAGCTAGACTATCCCACCACCACCCGGGTCCCCGCCACACAAGGAGCTGGACTATCCCACACCACCCGGGTCCCGCCACACAAGGAGCTAGACTATCCACCACCACCCGGTCCCCCCCACACAAGGAGCTAGACTATCCACCACAC
>NW_027191354.1:0-6159 GCF_040958095.1 Procambarus clarkii
TTAGTAAGCAAAGTTGGTGCCTATGTTATTATTTAATAATCAACCCCCAGCTCAGTCTTTAAATGCTCTTTGAGAAACAAGAATAGTCTTACGTCTGGCAGGGAAGATACAAACAATTGCGCTCGTGATGCACTCAACTGTACTACCAGAAAGTTTAATAGCTCAATTTGACCTCTGGTTTCCACTGGAGAACCCAGGGTCGTAACACTCCTCCCCCCTTCAGAGAAAAAAAAATGTGACTACTAGAATAGTAGTCATATTTTTTTGTAAGAGTATACAGAGAAAAAAGAGAAAAACATATGACAAAAACAAAAAATCAATCAAAACAACAATTTCTCTGCAAGAAAAATACAAAGGAGTTCTCTGAAAGAAAAAAAAAAAAAAAAAAAAAAAAAAACAGGGAAGTAAATAAATTGGACACGGAATATTTAATGTCACAGGAGAACCTAAAAAAAATAACTAAAGCATGACAGTGGTAAATGGCTTCCTGTGGCCTAGATGAATGTTATTCCGGCAACCTGGACTAAGCGTCGGCCATCACGTTGATCGGCCCGGTAGGTGGGTAATGGAAAGATTGAAGTCCTGTAGGTACAATGCCCACCTGAGGATGCGTTTATTCTTACCCTTCATCTGAGTCAGGAAGACTAGTGGGTTATGGTCCGTGTACACTTGCACTATATTACCTGTGAGGTAAACTTCGAACTTTTTACATGTTAACACTAGCGCCAACGCCTCTTTTTCTACCACTGAATAATTGCGTTGCGCCTTGTCGAATTTCACAGAGTAATAATATACTGGGTGTTCCACTTGATCATCCCCAGTTTGCAACAACACTGCACCAGCACCCGAGTCAGACGCGTCCACATGAATTTTAAACGGTCGATCGAACCTTGGACTAGCAAGCACTGGGGCGGAAGCTAAGATCAATTTCAAATTTTTAAATGCCTCTGCACATTCTGATGACCACTTAAATTTAACGGCTTTCCGCAACAAGTCTGTGAGAGGAGTGGCAACACTGGAAAAGTTCTGACAAAAACGTCGATAGTACGCACACATACCGATAAATCTTTGAACGTCCTTTTTAGACTTTAGTACTGGATACTCCAGAATGGCACTGATTTTATCTTGCCGAGGTAACACTTTTCCTTGGCCCACTTCATAACCGAGGTACGTCACTGTGCCTTGGCCAAAATGACACTTTTTAGCATTTAAGGTAAGATTTGCCCTTTTCAAGATTGCAAACAACTGGCATAACCTAGCTATGTGGTCAGCCCAATTACTGTCAAAGAGCACGATATCATCTAAATACGCCCGACAATTTGGCACCTTAGCGAGCAGAGAGTTCATGAGTCTCTGGAACGTGGCAGGGGCATTACGCAAGCCGAACGGTAACACTTGATACTCAAAAACACCCTCGGGTGTCACGAACGAGTTAGTTGTTTAGCACGTTCAGTGAGTGGGATTTGATAATACCCCCTCGAGAGGTCGAATTTCGAGACGTACTAGGCGTTTCCAAGCTCGTCGATGCAGTCCTCGAGGGGGGCAGCGGATAGGCATCCACAATGGTCACCTTGTTGAGCTGCAGATAGTCGGTGCATAATCGCCAGGAGCCGTCTGGTTTAGGGACCAAAAGGCAGGGCGAGCACCAAGAGCCCTGGCTCGGCCGGATGAGGCGTGCTGGAGCAAGAAGTCGACCTCCTCCGTACGATGGCCTTCTTTTCTGGCTCATCCGATAGGGTTGAAGGCGAATGGGAGTGTAGTCCGTCAACTCGACATCATGGCAAATGGCATCAGTCTGGGTCGGGACCTCCCCGAACAGACTGGAGAATTCATCAACCAACGACTGCACCTCTTACGTTGGGCCATCTGCAAATGGGACAGTCCCTCCTCCACAGCATTCACAGAACTAGAATTATTGAAAATGAGATTAGTTGGGTCCCCAGAACAATCATCCCCTCTCTCACTGGAAATGGAAACATTGGTTAGTGCAATGGGCCTGGGGCCCTGGAACTTCTTCAGCCGTTTACATGTACGAGCATTACCAGGTTACGTTTGTCAGAGTGCCTCACTTTGTACGTGAGGTCCCCAGTCTTTTCTGTCACAATGTAGGGGCCTTCGTACTTGTGGGACATATGTTCCCTAGTCGAGGCTTTAATACCAGGACAGGGTCGCCAGGCTGAAATACCCGTAACTTAGCCGTAGCATCTTTCGTCTTTCATCTTTTCTTGGGCCTTGCCAAGATACTTTAGTGCAGCCGCCTTGCAGTCCTTGAGTCTCTGGTGGTGTTGCGCAAAGAAAGCCGAACCTTCGGTTAACGTTACGTTCCCTAACAGATTCTCCTGTAACATTTGCAAGGGTCCACGAACTTTATGGCCAAAGACTAACTCAAAAGGAGAACAACCCAGTGAACTTTGTAATCCCTCTCTAGCCGCAAACAAAACATACGGTAAATTCTCATCCCAGAAGGTGAGGGAACTCTCGCACGATGTCTTCAACATCTGCTTCAGAGTTAGATGGAAACGTTCAATTACCCCCTGACTCTGTGGATGGTATGGGCTGGAAACCTTATGAGTTATTCCATGTTCCTTACAAAATTGCTCAAAAATATCAGACTTAAAATTAGTACCATTGTCAGTTTGCACGACCCGAAGCAGTCCAAAAGTGGAAAAAAATTGCAACATACGAGCAACAACAGTTTTTGCTCGGATGTTCCTTACAGCAAAAGCCTCTGGGTAACGAGTAGTGATACACATCATTGTGATTAGGTAAATATTACCATACTTAGTTCTAGGTAATGGTCCAACACAGTCCATTACCACATGAGAAAATGGTTCCTCTGGCACGACAATAGGCCTTAGAGGAGCTTTAGGTGGAGTCTGGTTTGGTTTCCCAACCAGTTGACAAACAATACATGCATTACAAAATTTTGCCACATCGCTTTTCAGCTTGGGCCAGAAAAAATACTTTAAAATTTTGTGATACGTAATATTTATACCTTGATGTCCCCCCATAGGATCATCATGAGCAGCTGCCAAAACTCTTTCTCTATAGCAGGTCGGCAACATAACCTGGTGGACTACCTCCCACTCATTTGACAAGGGAGCACTCTGTGGTCTCCATTTTCTCATCAAAATCCAATTATTGTAGTAGTACCAGTTGCTGCGTCTACAATTTCCTCCATAGAGACAGCTGTCTCATGGCAATCTGCAAGAGTGGGTTCAGCTTTCTGTAACTCACTCAAAGAGGCATCTAGGCCTTGGTCAGATGCTATTGGCCGAGGCTCAACAGTGTTCTCCTCAACCACCCCACTACTCTCGGTAGATGGTGGTGGCAGGCTCTCCACAATGTCCTCGGCCATGTCATCGAGTCGGGCCATGAATGTGTCCGCGAGGTCCACTTGGTTTTCACCACTCGGAAGTTCCTTGTGTCCTCGGGATTTTCCACCTTGGCAAGCACAGGGCTGCCCTTACATTTAAGTCCCATAGACCTGGTCACTGCGCACGCAGGGTACACAACATTATCCTCTGCGGCGGGTGGATCCAGGCAAACCTTAGGGGTAGGCAACATAATAGGCAGTCTGGAGTCCCCTACCTTATCCCCTGCTAAATCATTACCAACTATTACATCAACATTAGGGTAAGGTAGGTATGAAGTGACTCCGACTGTACAACACCCTTGTGGAAATCTGATTCCAGGGTATCCTTATGGAGGGGTACTGCTCGAGTATCACTAGTGACACCCTCGACCAGTACCACCTCTCCAGTGTCGAGAGTGTTGGCACCTTGCAACGCACTCTCTAAAATTAAAGTCTGGATGGCACCGGTGTCTCGGAAGATCACCACGTCCTTCCAGGAAGAACCCTCAGACAAAAGTAGTCTCCCTTTCGATAAGAATGGGGTAAGCAAGTCCAACCACTGTGGGTTGGAGATCTTACTCCCTAACCCTTCCGAAGGCCTCAAGCCCTGTATCACAACTAGAGCATTGGGTCTTTTTTCCGAGTACAGTTGCCAACAACGGCTAATAGTGTGGTTTGGACGATTACAGTGACCACAAAAACGTCGGGGAGAAGAGACATTACTAACAGAATTACCCTTCGGTTCACCCTTAGGTGCCGTGGGGCTAGACACTTTAACAGGGTTAGTTATGTCTGAAGCAGAAGGTGCATTAGTTAAAGGGTTAGAATGAGCTGGTCTGGACTGGCTGTGGGTATAAGTTTTGCTACTCTGTGGGGTATAATTATTTTTATTGAGCCTTTTGCCCGCCAATTGATAGTTTTTCTGCCAACTTGGCCAATCCCCTATTTTAGAATTTACCTCTACCTTCCTCTAATGTAATGTGAAACATTCTCTGGCATAATATCTATAAATGCTCCATTAAAACTAAGTTCCTGAGAGCCTCGTATGTTTCGGCTTTCGCCGAGCGAATCCATCTATCAAACAATCTAATTTGATCATTAGCAAATTCAGTGAGCGGTTGGTTTGTGAGTAGGCCTAAGGTTGCGATAAGCTTGGCGGTGAGCTTCAGGAGTAATTTCATATGCCCGCAAAATACGTTCCCTGACTTTATCATATTCAAAACACTCGTCGTCAGGCATGTTTATAAAAATATCTTGTGCTTTACCCCTAAGTCTTCCCTGTAGGATTTTCACCCACTCTTCCTTTGGCCAGTTCATGGACATGGCCAATCTCTGAAATGGTTGAAAAACCTTTCAGGGTCCGACTCGGAAAATTCAGGTAAATTATGCTTTTTCTCATAATGCCTGGGGTTTGAATCCCCGGCAGGTGAGGTCCAGTGGCATTCGCTCTAATTCTAGCCTCCTCGGTTTTGAGTCTTTGCTCCTCTAATTTTATTTTTGCTAACTCTAGAGCTAATTCTCTATCCTTATGAGCTTGCACTTTCTGCTTGGCTAGGCTGGCATAAAGGTGTATCACTTGCCAATAGTTTTTCATACAATGTTGTAATATTTCATTCACCAAAGTCCACTTTTTATCCGCGTCATTTAATTCTAGGCCAAATTCCTTGCCTAACAATACTAAATTAGACTTGGTAAGTTTCTTTATCTCTACCACTGAAGGCTCCCTTGCCAGTCTCTGCATTTCAGATGACATCACTAATAATTTTAGCTCCCAGCCAAGAAAAAATTAAAAAATAAAAATTGGAAAAAAAAAACAAAATTTGCACGGCCCCTAACCCAAGGCCACACTAACCTTAATCGTGAAGGGATCCAGCTGGGTGTCCAGTCAGTGCAAGAATGTCCTTTGCTAGATGAGCTGGACCCTAGGCTAGCACACAACCGTTCTGCGGAAACAAAAATTTTAGTTTTGGCACTCAAGAATCTAATTTTTTACACTTATATGTTCCTCCCGGACTGGCCAACCCTTGTTATAAATAATATGTGTGTGTGGTGGCTTCTATGGGGAAACTGGTACTATTAAGGGGTAAGGGTAGTTAGAAGACAGAGTATCAAATATGGGAGAGCTAAAAGGCCCGGCCCCCAAAATAAACTATCCACAGTAGTAATAACTTGCTACTAGACCATATATGTTAGTCTAAGGGTTGATCAATGCACTCCCACACAGGAAGAAGGGATACTCTGTAATTCATGTACTTATTCATTAACCCCTTAACAACCCCCCCATATACACTCACACCAATAACAATAATAATAACTTTACACACTACCTTACGTTAAAAAGCCTTGGTCCACTTAGGCAGGATACAAGGTTTACACTAAGAACAAGCTAGGGTAAAGTACTACTGGATAAGCACTGAAGCTGGATGCAGCTTAGGGTGAGACACCACGAGGTACCCTAATACAAACACAACACTTCGGGTACCCAAAACACTGGCAAATACTACCCCCAGGTCTCACCAATCGTTACTACCAGAGTAGGTACACTTAAAAATGCCCCGTACTTAACTTAATGGTACAGGAACTTCAGGTAAGGGAAATAAGTAAGAGGAGAAGGGAGGAGAGTAGGGTGCAGCCACAGAGTAGGTCTCGTGCCCGAACGCCAGCCAGAGAAGAACGCTCCTAGTGACCAGCTAGGTCTCCCGCATGTCGTGGTGCCGGAAGGAGCCTAATTGATCGTGCAGCTAAGCACATTAAAGATCTTCCCCTATGCAACGTATTGTTACTTTACAAATGATTAGAAAGTA
>NW_027191355.1:0-6041 GCF_040958095.1 Procambarus clarkii
TTTAGAACACTTTCCCACCAGGAGACTCGAACCCTAGCCAGCACAGAAGCCTTCCAGCAACTGGCATAACAGGTACGCCTTAACCCACTCCACCACCTGCTCAGACCCTTAAAAGAGATGGTAATTTCGGAGTATTTATACACTCCAAAGACCACCACCTCCCAAGAGCACTTGAGCAAGTGAGGGGTCATTTTTACGTATTTTCATCAAGTCCCTGTTATATTGGAGAACACTGTGTCTATGCTTAAGGCACAACTCTCCTAAACACGAGAGTGAAGTATACAACTTTAGAACACTTTCCCACCAGGAGACTCGAACCCTAGCCAGCACAGAAGCCGTCCAGCAACTGGCATAACAGGTACGCCTAACCCACTCCAGCCACCTGCTCAGGACCCTTAAAAGAGATGGTAATTTCAGAGTATTTATACACTCAAAGACCACCACCTCCCAAGAGCACTAGAGCAAGTGAGGGGTCATTTTTACGTTTTTTCATCAAGTCCCTGTTAATATGGGAGAACACTGTGTCTATGCTTAAGGCACAACTCTCCTAAACACGAGAGTGAAGTATACAACTTTAGAACACTTTCCCACCAGGAGACTCGAACCCTAGCCAGCAACAGAAGCCTTCCAGCAACTGGCATAACAGGTACGCCTTAACCCACTCCACCACCTGCTCAGACCCTTAAAAGAGATGGTAATTTCGGAGTATTTATACACTCCAAAGACCACCACCTCCCAAGAGCACTAGAGCAAGTGAGGGGTCATTTTTACGTTTTTTCATCAAGTCCCTGTTAATATAGGGAGAACACTGTGTCTATGCTTAAGGCACAACTCTCCTAAACACGAGAGTGAAGTATACAACTTTAGAACACTTTCCCACCAGGAGACTCGAACCCTAGCCAGCACAGAAGCCTTCCAGCAACTGGCATAACAGGTACGCCTTAACCCACTCCAACCACCTGCTCAGACCCTTAAAAGAGCATGGTAATTTCGGAGTATTTATACACTCCTAAGACCACCACCACCCAAGAGCACTAGTGCAAGTGAGGGGTCATTTTTACGTTTTTTCATCAAGTCCCTGTTAATATGGGAGAAACACTGTGTCTATGCTTAAGGCACAACTCTCCTAAACACGAGAGTGAAGTATACAACTTTAGAACACTTTCCCACCAGGAGACTCGAACCCTAGCCAGCACAGAAGCCATCCAGCAATTGGCATAACAGGTATGCCTTAACCCACTCCACCACCTGCTCAGACCCTTAAAAGAGATGGTAATTTCGGAGTATTTATACACTCCAAAGACCACCACCTCCCAAGAGCACTAGAGCAAGTGAGGGGTCATTTTTACGTTTTTTCATCAAGTCCCTGTTAATATGGGAGAACACTGTGTCTATGCTTAAGGCACAACTCTCCTAAACACGAGAGTGAAGTATACAACTTTAGAACACTTTCCCACCAGGAGACTCGAACCCTAGCCAGCACAGAAGCCTTCCAGCAACTGGCATAACAGGTACGCCTTAACCCACTCCACCACCTGCTCAGACCCTTAAAAGAGATGGTAATTTCGGAGTATTTATACACTCCAAAGACCACCACCTCCCAAGAGCACTAGAGCAAGTGAGGTGTCATTTTTACGTTTTTTCATCAAGTCCCTGTTAATATGGGAGAACACTGTGTCTATGCTTAAGGCACAACTCTCCTAAACACGAGAGTGAAGTATACAACTTTAGAACACTTTCCCACCAGGAGACTCGAACCCTAGCCAGCACAGAAGCCTTCCAGCAACTGGCATAACAGGTACGCCTTAACCCACTCCACCACCTGCTCAGACCCTTAAAAGAAGATGGTAATTTCGGAGTATTTATACATCTCCAAAGACCACCACCTCCCAAGAGCACTAGAGCAAGTGAGGGGTCATTTTTATGTTTTTTTCATCTAGTCCCTGTTAATATGGGAGAACACTGTGTCTATGCTTAAGGCACAACTCTCCTAAACACGAGAGTGAAGTATACAACTTTAGAACACTTTCCAACCAGGAGACTCGAATCCCTAGCCAGCACAGAAGCCTTCCTAGCAAACTGGCATAACAGGTACGCCTTAACCCACTCCACCACCTGCTCAGACCCTTAAAAGAGATGGTAATTTCGGAGTATTTATACACTCCAAAGACCACCACCTCCCAAGAGCACTAGAGCAAGTGAGGGGTCATTTTTACGTTTTTTCATCAAGTCCCTGTTAATATATGGAGAACACTGTGTCTATGCTTAAGGCACAACTCTCCTAAACACGAGAGTGAAGTATACAACTTTAGAACACTTTCCCACCAGGAGACTCGAACCCTAGCCAGCACAGAAGCCTTCCAGCAACTGGCATAACAGGTACGCCTTAACCCACTCCAACACCTGCTCAGACCCTTAAAAGACATGGTAATTTCAGAGTATTTATACACTCCTAAGACCACCACCACCCAAGAGCACTAGTGCAAGTGAGGGGTCATTTTTACGTTTTTTCATCAAGTCCCTGTTAATATGGGAGAACACTGTGTCTATGCTTAAGGCACAACTCTCCTAAACACGAGAGTGAAGTATACAACTTTAGAACACTTTCCCACCAGGAGACTCGAACCCTAGCCAGCACAGAAGCCATCCAGCAATGGCATAACAGGTATGCCTTAACCCACTCCACCACCTGCTCAGACCCTTAAAAGAGATGGTAATTTCGGAGTATTTATACACTCCAAAGACCACCACCTCCCAAGAGCACTAGAGCAAGTGAGGGGTCATTTTTACGTTTTTTCATCAAGTCCCTGTTAATATGGGAGAACACTGTGTCTATGCTTAAGGCACAACTCTCCTAAACACGAGAGTGAAGTATACAACTTTAGAACACTTTCCCAAAGGAGACTCGAACCCTAGCCAGCACAGAAGCCTTCCAGCAACTGGCATAACAGGTACGCCTTAACCCACTCCACCACCTGCTCAGACCCTTAAAAAGAGATGGTAATTTCGGAGTATTTATACACTCCAATGACCACCACCTCCCAAGAGCACTAGAGCAAGTGAGGTGTCATTTTTACGTTTTTTCATCAAGTCCCTGTTAATATGGGAGAAACACTGTGTCTATGCTTAAGGCACAACTCTCCTAAACACGAGAGGGAAGTATACAACTTTAGAACACTTTCCCACCAGGAGTCTCGAACCCTAGCCAGCACAGAAGCCTTCTAGAAACTGGCATAACAGGTACGCCTTAACCCACTCCACCACCTGCTCAGACCCTTAAAAGAGATGGTAATTTCGGAGTATTTATACACTCCAAAGACCACCACCTCCCAAGAGCACTTGAGCAAGTGAGGGGTCATTTTTTACGTTTTTCATCAAGTCCCTGTTAATATTGGAGAACACTGTGTCTATGCTTAAGGCACAACTCTCCTAAACACGAGAGTGAAGTATACAACTTTAGAACACTTTCCCACCAGGAGACTCGAACCCTAGCCAGCACAGAAGCCTTCCAGCAACTGGCATAACAGGTACGCCTTAACCCACTCCACCACCTGCTCAGACCCTTAAAAGAGATGGTAATTTCGGCGTATTTATACACTCCAAAGACCACCACCTCCCAAGAGCACTAGAGCAAGTGAGGGGTCATTTTTACGTTTTTTCATCAAGTCCCTGTTAATATGGGAGAACACTTGTGTCTATGCTTAAGGCACAACTCTCCTAAACACGAGAGTGAAGTATACAACTTTAGAACACTTTCTCACCAGGAGACTCGAACCCTAGCCAGCACAGAAGCCTTCCAGCAACTGGCATAACAGGTACGCCTTAACCCACTCCACCACCTGCTCAGACCCTTAAAAGAGATGGTAATTTCGGAGTATTTATACACTCCAAAGACCACCACCTCCCAAGAGCACTGGAGCAAGTGAGGGGCCATTTTTTACGTTTTTTTCATCAAGTCCCTGTTAATATGGGAGAACACTGTGTCTATGCTTAAGGCACAACTTTCCTAAACACGAGAGTGAAGTATACAACTTTAGAACACTTTCCCACCAGGAGACTCGAACCCTAGCCAGCACAGAAGCCTTCCAGCAACTGGCATAACAGGTACGCCTTAACCCACTCCACCACCTGCTCAGACCCTTAAAAGAGATGGTAATTTCGGAGTATTTATACACTCCAAAGACCACCACCTCCCAAGAGCACTTGAGCAAGTGAGGGGTCATTTTTACGTTTTTTCATCAAGTCCCTGTTAATATTGGAGAACACTGTGTCTATGCTTAAGGCACAACTCTCCTAAACACGAGAGTGAAGTATACAACTTTAGAACACTTTCCCACCAGGAGACTCGAACCCTAGCCAGCACAGAAGCCTTCCAGCAACTGGCATAACAGGTACGCCTTAACCCACTCCACCACCTGCTCAGACCCTTAAAAGAGATGGTAATTTCAGAGTATTTATACACTCCAAAGACCACCACCTCCAAGAGCACTAGAGCAAGTGAGGGGTCATTTTTACGTTTTTTCATCAAGTCCCTGTAATATGGGAGAACACTGTGTCTATGCTACAGGCACAACTCTCCTAAATACGAGAGTGAAGTATACAACTTTAGAACACTTTCCCACCAGGAGACTCGAACCCTAGCCAGCACAGAAGCCTCTCCAGCAACTGGCATAACAGGAACGCCTTAACCCACTCCACCACCTGCTCAGAGCCTTAAAAGAGATGGTAATTTCGGAGTATTTATACACCTCCAAAGACCACCACCTCCCAAGAGCACTAGAGCAAGTGAGGGGTCATTTTTACGTTTTTTCATCAAGTCCCTGTTAATATAGGAGAACACTGTGTCTATGCTTAAGGCACAACTCTCCTAAACACGAGAGTGAAGTATACAACTTTAGAACACTTTCCCACCAGGAGACTCGAACCCTAGCCAGCACAGAAGCCTTCCAGCAACTGGCATAACAGGTACGCCCTAACCCACTCCAGCACCTGCTCAGACCCTTAAAAGAGATGGTAATTTCAGAGTATTTATACACTCCAAAGACCACCACCTCCCAAGAGCACTAGAGCAAGTGAGGTGTCATTTTTACGTTTTTTCATCAAGTCCCTGTTAATATGGGAGAACACTGTGTCTATGCTTAAGGCACAACTCTCCTAAACACGAGAGTGAAGTATTCAACTTTAGAACACTTTCCCACCAGGAGACTCGAACCCTAGCCAGCACAGAAGCCTTCCAGCAACTGGCATAACAGGTACGCCTTAACCCACTCCACCACCTGCTCAGACTCTTAAAAGAGATGGTAATTTCGGAGTATTTATACATTCCAAAGACCACCACCTCCCAAGAGCACTAGAGCAAGTGAGGGGTCATTTTTATGTTTTTTCATCAAGTCCCTGTTAATATGGGAGAACACTGTGTCTATGCTTAAGGCACAACTCTCCTAAACACGAGAGTGAAGTATACAACTTTAGAACACTTTCAAACCAGGAGACTCGAATCCTAGCCAGCACAGAAGCCTTCCAGCAACTGGCATAACAGGTATGCCTTAACCCACTCCACCACCTGCTCAGACCCTTAAAAGAGATGGTAATTTCGGAGTATTTATACACTCCAAAGACCACCACCTCCCAAGAGCACTAGAGCAAGTGAGGGGTCATTTTTACGTTTTTTCATCAAGTCCCTGTTAATATGGGAGAACACTGTGTCTATGCTTAAGGCACAACTCTCCTAAACACGAGAGTGAAGTATACAACTTTAGAACACTTTCCCACCAGGAGACTCGAACCCTAGCCAGCACAGAAGCCTTCCAGCAACTGGCATAACAGGTACGCCTTAACCCACTCCACCACCTGCTCAGACCCTTAAAAGAGATGGTAATTTCGGAGTATTTATAAACTCCAAAGACCACCACCTCCCAAGAGCACTAGAGCAAGTGAGGGGTCATTTTTATGTTTTTTCATCAAGTCCCTGTTAATATGGGAGAACACTGTGTCTACGCTTAAGGCACAACTCTCCTAAACACGAGAGTGAAGTATACAAC
>NW_027191356.1:0-5545 GCF_040958095.1 Procambarus clarkii
TGCTTCCTAATTAGAAAACTTGAACTAGCTAGCCTCCCGCAGTTGATAAGCCTCTTTAATCCCAACAACAAAACTATATTAGGCTACATATAAGGAGGTCGTCTCTGGCGAAGGGGGCCGCGTTCTAGATGATCACGTCATAGATATAGGGAAGTGGTGATAAAGTTTTTAATAAGTTGAAAAGATTTACCCTATAAGCTTTGCCTGTATTATTCAGACACAAATATAATATATATATATATATATATATATATATATATATATATATATATATATATATATATATATATATATATATATATATATATATATATATATATATATATATATATATATATATATATATATATATATATATATATATATATATATATATATATATATATATATATATATATATTATATATATATATATATATATCACTAAGAACTCTTTGACCCGGCCAGGATTCGAACCCATGCCGTCCAGGATCACCCCTAAACGTACACAGTACCGTGACCACCGCACCAATGATCGTTAGACGATATACTTGTTGTTATTGTTATAAACAGCCTCCTGGTGCTTCGGTGCTCATTAACTCTTTAATAATTGTAAACAAAGCCGCCAAAGATTGAGAAAAGATGTACAGGTTCGTAAGTGCTTGCGGAATTGCTTCATGAATCCGGGAAATATACAGTACTTGTTAAGCTCAACGAATGACCAACGCTGTCGTCAAAGTCAGCGTTGATACTTATTGAGTATATGTTGAAAAACAAGTGGTGTGTGTAGAGAAACACTAAATTGAGAGTAGACATTATTCCAGATAACTTACCATCAGTAGTTCGTGAATATTTGTACATTCAGAGGTCTAGCTGCTTATATGAGGAGACGAAGAGCGAGATCAACGCGGCCTCAGACCAGTGTGGCTTAAGTTTAAATATTTTAAATTCATATTTTTCTGTTGGACTCCAGGTTGTGCAACTTTTAGCATATCGTAGTCAATGGGTTAAGATTCAGCTTCGATTCCGTTGTCCGGCTGCAAAAAGTTTCTCAAACATGTCACATTATTGTGATTTCATTGTATATCGGAAGTTCTTGATTCGGATGAGGGAGCAGTAGTACTCAATGGTGCTATTTTACATGTTATTGTCGGAACACACATACTAATTATCTCTCCCTCGGTAGACGTCTTTCACTAGACAAGTGATTGTCCTCCTAACAGAACGTCGCATACTTACCCGAGGCCGAAAATCGTTGCACTAGGAGCCCATCCAAGGCTCCTATATATTATCACCCAATCCCACTCATATACATATCCAACCCACGTTTGAAACAATCGAGGGACCCCTCCTCCACCACATTATGTGGTAATTAGTTCCACAAGTCAACAACCGGTTTTTGTTGATTTGTGGAACCAATTGCCGCGTAACGTGATGGAGGTTGGGTCTCTCGATTGTTTCAAGCGTGGGTTGGACATGTATATGAGTGGGATTGGGTGGTTATAAATAGGAGCTGCCTCGTATGGGCCAATAGGCCATCTGCAGTTACCTTTGTTCTTATGTTCTTATAAATAGGAGCTGTCTCGTATGGGCCAATAGGCCTTCTGCAGTTACCTTTGTTCTTATGTTCCTATTGAGGGTTACAAGAGAGCTAATGGACATAACAAAGGGAATATTAATTGGGTATTAAAAGTATCATCACGATACAGAACTCGAAACATTGGGTATAAACTGGATAGTTTATATTTCGGAAAAACCTGGGTAAATACTGGTTCGGTAACACGGTTGTTGATTTGTGGAATCAATTACTGCGTAACATAATAAGAGTAGGGTCCCTTGATTGTTTCAAGCGTAGGTTGGACATATATATGAATGAGATTAGGTGGTTTTAAATAGGAGCCTCGTATGGGCCAATAGGTCTTCTACCGTTACCTTTATTCTTATTTTTTTGCAAAAGAACATAAAATAGATCACTTGCCTTGAAAACATAGATTAGTTCCTGATAATAAATAATATCCGAAATTTAAAGCCAAAAGAGTTCAAATTTATGCGCAAATTTTCGAAGTAAGGTAATAGGTTTGTTTTTATAATTTGTATTCTAGAAACTTATTTTTAATTAATAACAAGTGAGGCAGCGAGAAGCAGCCAGCACATGCACCTCAATCTCCAGGCATGTCACGTCACCTCGTCCTAGCGCGACCTATATATTAACTTCCAAACAAGAGTTAGTTATTCATTTGCAGTTGGTTGCGTGTTGGAACAATTTCTACTGTCAGTCTGTCACACGTTCCGAGACAATGGATACCACTGCTGCAGATGATTATTTTCCTAGTCTTCCACTATCGATCTTAGTCGACGTAATGAACCTCGGTGAAGGATTTTCTGGCGACAAAATGTTAGAATTTATTGACAAATCAAAAGCCATTCTTAATGACTTGCATAATAACGATTCTACGATGTTATTCACTAGCAGCGTACAACTTGGAATTTTGTGCGCATTAACTCTCTCCATGCGTACGACGTCGGTCAAGATGACGGGGCAATGGGAAGATGTCCTTTGGGGAATTATTGACCTAGCACCATCTTGTGAGCCTGATAATGACATCAATTTAAGCGCACTCGAGTCTGTCGTGAAGCCCTGGATACTAACAATGTTCGCAGACCCAGAGATGTGCCCTAACCCGTACCTGCGTCTGAGAATGGTTCACTTAATCCACATTTGGCCAGAGACTTTCTTACAGGATGCCGCCTCGGGAATGCAAGCAGCTGCAGGCCTTGTGATCAACGGAAAATATATGGATCGCGATCATTTATGTACAGATGATGAAGCTCCAATATTACTTCATGAACTTAAAGATATGTTAGTCACCCTTGATGAATATGGCCACCTTGATGGTATTGGTGATGCAGCAGTTGACCAGTTAACAAGAATAAATGTCGGACCAGAATATCCTTACTCTACAATCTAATGAAGGTCTTAAAACAAATGGCGGAGGAATCCCTAAATTTAATAGGAAAGAAGAGGTTATATATGACCGAGCATGTTATTATTTGTATATGGAGTTTGTCGATTTACGGAAACTCAGGAAGGCTTATCGAGCTCCTGGCCTGGCTAAGGTCGTTGCAGATACCCTAGTTGCCATAACAGTGTCATTTGTTACAATTGGCTTGACCTCAGAAGATATTGAAGGAAACAGATACAAGTTTTTTGCGGACCTCTTTGATAGTACTTACAAAAGCATACGTGAATCAGAAATATTTAGTTCGGTCTATCAGGTTCTGCGACTTGACCACGCACAGTATCTATCTTCCTTGGGAAGAAGGCAGCCGATTCCAGTATTTTCTTTCATCATTTCCCAGTGCCGTATCAGGAATCATCGGAGGAGGTCCCGGAAGAGTTCAGAGACAGCGTGACGCTGGCGGTGATGGAGGCGCCGGTGCTGCTGCACTCGTCCAAGATGGTGACAGACGAGTCGACGCTGATTCGCCTGCTACTGGAGTCCGGGCTGGACCCCTTCACGCGGTGTCCTCTAGACCAGGGCTCCTATAGTCGTCTTCCCCAACTCCAGGCGGACATCCTTGCATGGAAGGAAACTACCAAACTTGTGGAATAATATAATTGATAGACATATTCAACACTGAAAATATTCAAATCGCCTGCTACTTCTGCAGTTTTATTCTGACATGGTAATGAAGTTTACTGAATTTAAGAGAGGCCTCTGCACTAAATTTGTTCAATTTTTTTATATATCTTGTAACTTAAATATGAATGAGATGTTAAATTTTCTTTTAATAAATGTAAACAACAATTCATTAAGAGTTTATTCTCACCTGTTTTTGGACAATAATTTTATCAATTTTTATATCCATTTGTTATGAAATTATCTGCCAGAATCATTGATGAAATTTGTGAAAAAATTAAATTTGGATCCCCAATAACGACTTATTGGAATTAATTATACCTGCTTGAATCCATAATTACAAATTCTAATCATTGTCATGCTGAAATGTTCTTCGAACTGGAGATAAATGTAAAGCATATTTTTGCTCAATTGAAAGCCAAGGGTATGGAAGGGAAGGGCACTATCAGTGAGAAAACGTTGTTGTTGTTGAATTTAGCTATTCAGAACGAAATGACCATGTAGCAGGAGCTGTTGTGAGCCCGTAATTGAGTTCGGTTATTCGCGATAACTGATATTTGGGTCAAAGTATTAAATGGAGGTGGTGTTTCCCCCTTTTTCTGTTTTATTAACATTATATTAGTGGCGGATGTGGGTGCAGAATGTTCACTAGTGAGTCCCATTCCTTAACAGCTTTTCTAATCATTGTAGTCGTTGTGGAATGTATGGCTACTGCAATGTCTCTGTATATTTTTTTCTCAGGCTTCAAACAGTATAACCCAGTGGCTTGTTCGTACCATATCGCAGTGGATCTTCCTTCCTCTACTTTGGGTCTCTGGCGACTTTTTATAGTTGGGCGTATTTTCTTCTTGATTTGCTCTGTGAAAAACTTGGAGGTATTTGAACCTGTACAACAGTAAGAGCAGTCGCAGTTTTTGCTAGTGAGTTTGCCTTTTCATTACGATCTATGCCAATGTAACTTGGTATCCAATCTAGGGTGATTAACAGTCTTAGATTATGGCTTCTTTTCCTATATGTTGGATTTCTGCGAGGAGTTGTATATTATCTCTGTGTTGACTGGATATGGAAAGTGCCACTATATAGCACTTGGAACGGGGGAGGGGGTCAGGATTTGGGATTGGACGGGAGGAAAGGTGAAAGGTGCCCAAACAGTTAGGCAGTTTAGGAAAAGGAAAGGTGCCCAACCAGTTGGACAGTTGGGGATTGGAGCAAATCAAGAGGAAAATACTCCCAACCATCAAGTGGCACAGAGCCAAAGTAGCAGAAGGAAGATCCACTGGGACTGATTAGGATTTAGCCATCCAAGAGATGCCAGGTGCCCGTAATTCTTTTCTAAATCTAATGTTACTCAATTTATACCCATTGCTACTAGACCACCCAGTACAGGATACGAGTATGTCATTATATTTCTTTGACTAATTGGCATTTCCAGCTTCCACCTGTATTCATTTGTTTGTATTTTTTTCCCTTTCACTTTACAAAAGCTTTTGATATGCACTTTGTCTATTCACAGCTGATGGTGGTGGGAGAAAGTAGCAAGTGAATATTGTTATTGAATATAGCCTGGTATTAGAATGACCTAGCCTGGCTTTAGCGTTTCGGTCAAGATATAGGGAAAAACACTTAGACTAAAACTTAAAACTAATTGAGATCAAAACATAAATTGAATAATTTGTATTAATTATTAATAAATTTGATTAATACATCAAATAATTTGGGAATCTATCTGTTCTTTACACTCAGTATGTAGAACGGTCTCGTTTCAATGCCACAACTCGTCAAAATCGGCATGTTTCATACACATTCGTTCTTGGATAAAAATGTTCTTGTACCAGTAAATTAGTTCGTTGCATCTCCATTATCGTGCACGTGCGCTCTGAGAGCGTGCCAATACGCTCAATAGGCCTCAGGAATTGATTAAAGTA
>NW_027191357.1:0-4798 GCF_040958095.1 Procambarus clarkii
GTTTCAAATTACGACTTTTATACCTAAAATATGCCAATTACTGAACACGGCGATGGGTCATATTTTGCCCAAACCCCCCTGCAGTTTTCAAAATGTCTGAAATGTCGGAAATTTGACTCCTGAGCGTGATTTTTGAGTCGAATTCTGACTCTCTGCACCTATTTTCAGTTTCAAATTACGAATTTTATACCGAAAATATGCCAATTACTGAAAACGGCGATGGGTTATATTTTGCCCAAACCCCCCTGCAGTTTTTAAAATGTCTGAAATGTCGGAAATTTGAATCTCTGAGCGTGATTTTTGAGCCGAATTCTGACTCTCTGCACCTAATTTCAGTTTCAAATTACGAAGTTTCATACCGAAAATATGCCAATTACTGAAAACGGCGATGGGTCATATTTTGCCAAAACCCCCCTGCAGTTTTTAAATTGTATGAAATGTCGGAAATTTGACTACTGAGCGTGATTTTTGAGCCAAATCTGACTCTCTGCACCTATTTTCAGTTTCAAATTACTACTTTCATACCGAGATATGCCAATTACTGAAAACGGCGATGGGTCATATTTTGCCCAAACCCCCTGCAGTTTTCAAAATGTCTGGAATGTCGGAAATTTGACTCCTGAGCGTGATTTTTCAGCCAAATTCTGACTCTCTGCAACTATTTTCAGTTTCAAATTACGACTTTTTATACCGAAAATATGCCAATTACTGAAAACGGCGATGGTCATATTTTGCCCAAACCCCCCTGCAGTTTTCAAAATGTCTGAAATGTCGGAAATTTGACTCCTGAGCGTGATTTTTGAGCGAATTCTGACTTTCTGCACCTATTTTCATTTTCAAATTACGACTTTTATACCGAAAATATGCCAATTACTGAAAACGGCGATGGGTCATATTTTGACCAAACCCCCTGCAGTTTTCAAAATGTCGAAATGTCGGAAATTTGACTCCTGAGCGTGATTTTTGAGCCGAATTCTGACTCTCTACATCTATTTTCAGTTTCAAATTACGACGTTTCATACCGAAAATATGCCAATTACTGTAAACTGCAGTAGGTCATATTTTGCCCAAACCCCCTGCAGTTTTCAAAATGTCTGAAATGTAGGAAATTTGACTCCTGAGCGTGATATTTTATCCGAATTCTGACTCTCTGCACCTAATTTCAGTTTCAATTTACGACGTTTCATACCGAAAATATGCCAATTACTGAAACGGCGATGGGTCATATTTTGCCCAAACCCCCTGCAGTTTTTTAAATGTCTGAAATGTCGGAAATTTGACTCCTGAGCGTAATTTATGAGCCAAATTCTGACTCTCTGCACCTATTTTCAGTTTCAAATTACGACGTTTCATACCGAGAATATGCCAATTACTGAAAACGGCGATGGGTCATATTTTGCCCAAACCCCCCTGCAGTTTTCAAAATGTCTGAAATGTCGGAAATTTGACTCCTGAGCGTGATTTTTTATCCAAATTCTGACTCTCTGCACCTATTTTCAGTTTCAAATTACGACTTTTTTACCTAAAATATGCCAATTACTGAACACGGCGATGGGTCATATTTGCCCAAACCCCCCTGCAGTTTTCAAAATGTCTGAAATGTCGGAAATTTGACTCCTGAGCATGATTTTTGAGTCGAATTCTGACTTCTGCACCTATTTTCAGTTTCAAATTACGACTTTTTATTCCGAAAATATGCCAATTACTGAAAACGGCGATGGGTCATATTTTGCCCAAACCCCTGCAGTTTTCAAAATGTCGAAATGTCGGAAATTTGATTCCTGAGCGTGATTTTTGAGCCGAATTCTGACTCTCTACCTATTTTCAGTTTCAAATTACGACTTTTTATACCGAAAATATGCCAATTACTGAAAACGGCGATGGGTCATTTTGCCCAAACCCCCTGCAGTTTTAAAATGTCTGAAATGTCGGAAATTTGACTCCTGAGCGTGATTTTTTAGCAGAATTCTGACTCTCTGCACCTATTTTCATTTTCAAATTACGATTTTTATACCGAAAATATGCCATTACTGAAAACGGCGATGGGTCATATTTTGCCCAAACTCCCCTGCAGTTTTCAAAATGTCTGAAATGTCGGAAATTTACTCCTGAGCGTGATTTTTTGAGCCGAATTCTGACTCTCTGCACCTTTTTAGTTTCAAATTACGACGTTTCATACCGAAAATATGCAATTACTGTAAACGGCGATGGGTCATATTTTGCCAAACCCCTGCAGTTTTCAAAATGTCTGAAATGTCGGAAATTTGACTCCTGAGAGTGATTTTTTAACCGATTCTTACTCTCTGCACTATTTTCAGTTTCAAATTACGACTTTTTGTACCGAAAATATGCCAATTACTGAAAACGGCGAGGGTCATATTTTGCCCAAACCCCCATGCAGTTTTCAAAATGTCTGAAATGTCGGAAATTTGATTCCTGAGCGTGATTTTTTAGCCGAAATTCTGACTCTCTGCACCTATTTTCAGTTTCAAATTACGACTTTTTATACCGAAAATATGCCAATTACTGAAAACGGCGATGGGTCATATTTTGCCCAAACCCCCTGCAGTTTTTAAAATGTCTGAAATGTCGGAAATTTGACTCCTGAGCGTGATTTTGAGCCGAATTCTGACTCTCTACATCTATTTTCAGTTTCAAATTACGACGTTTCATACCGAAAATATGCCAATTACTGAAACGCAATAGGTCATATTTTGCCCAAACCCCCTGCAGTTTTCAAAATGTCTGAAATGTAGAAATTTGACTCCTGAGCGTGAATTTTATCCGAATTCTGACTCTCTGCACCTATTTCAGTTTCAAATTACGACGTTTCATACCGAAAATATGCCAATTACTGAAAACGGCGATGGGTCATATTTTGCCCAAACCCCCTGCAGTTTTTAAAATGTCTGAAATGTCGGAAATTTGACTCCTGAGCGTAATTTTTATGAGCCAAATTCTGACTCTCTGCACCTATTTTCAGTTTCAAATTACGACGTTTCATACCGAAATATGCCAATTACTGAAAACGGCGATGGGTCATATTTTGCCCAAACCCCCCTGCAGTTTTCAAAATGTCTGAAATGTCGGAAATTTGACTCCTGAGCGTGATTTTTATCCAAATTCTGACTCTCTGCACCTATTTTCAGTTTCAAATTACGACTTTTTATACCGAAAATATGCCAATTACTGAAACGGCGATGGGTCATATTTTGCCCAAACCCCCTGCAGTTTTCAAAATGTCTGAAATGTCGGAAATTTGACTCCTGAGCGTGATTTTTGAGTCGAATTCTGACTCTCTGCACCTATTTTCAGTTTCAAATTACGACTTTTTATTCCGAAATATGCCAATTACTGAAAACGGCGATGGGTCATATTTTGCCCAAACCCCCCTGCAGTTTTCAAAATGTCGGAAATGTCGGAAATTTGATCCTGAGCGTGATTTTTGAGCCGAATTCTGACTCTCTACCTATTTTCAGTTTCAAATTACGACTTTTTATACCGAAAATATGCCAATTACTGAAAACGGCGATGGGTCATATTTTGCCCAAACCCCCTGCAGTTTTTAAAATGTCTGAAATGTCGGAAATTTGAATCCTGAGCGTGATTTTTGAGCCGAATTCTGACTCTCTGCACCTATTTTCAGTTTCAAATTACGAAGTTTCATACCGAAATATGCCAATTACTGAAAACGGCGATGGGTCATATTTTGCCAAACCCCCCTGCAGTTTTTAAATGTATGAAATGTCGGAAATTTGACTCTGAGCGTGATTTTTGAGCCAAATCTGACTCTCTGCACCTATTTTCAGTTTCAAATTACGACTTTTTATACCGAAATATGCCAATTACTGAAAACGGCGATGGGTCATATTTTGCCCAAACCCCCCTGCAGTTTTCAAAATGTCTGGAAATGTCGGAAATTTGACTCCTGAGCGTGATTTTTCAGCCAATTCTGACTCTCTGCACCTATTTTCAGTTTCAAATTACGACTTTTTATACCGAAATATGCCAATTACTGAAAACGGCGATGGGTCATATTTTGCCCAAACCCCCTGCAGTTTTCAAAATGTCTGAAATGTCGGAAATTTGACTCCTGAGCGTGATTTTTGAGCAGAATTCTGACTTCTGCACTATTTTCATTTCAAATTACGACTTTTATACAAAATATGCCAATTACTGAAAACGGCGATGGGTCATATTTTGCCAAACCCCCTGCAGTTTTCAAAATGTCTGAAATGTCGGAAATTTGACTCCTGAGCGTGATTTTTGATCCGAATTCTGACTCTCTACACTATTTTCAGTTTCAAATTACGACGTTTCATACCGAAAATATGCCAATTACTGAAACGGCATGGGTCATATTTTGCCCAAACCCCCTGCAGTTTTCAAAATGTCTGAAATGTCGGAAATTTGACTCCTGAGCGTGATATTTTAGCCGAATTCTGACTCTCTGCACCTATTTTCAGTTTCAATTACGACGTTTCATACCGAAAATATGCCAATTACTGAAAACGGCGATGGGTCATATTTTGCCCAAACCCCCTGCAGTTTTTAAAATGTCTGAAATGTCGGAAATTTGACTCCTGAGCGTAATTTATGACCAAATTCTGACTCTCTGCACCTATTTTCAGTTTCAAATTACGACGTTTCATATACCGAATATGCCAATTACTGAAAACGGCGATGGGTCATATTTTGCCCAAAACCCCCCTGCAGTTTTCAAAATGTCTGAAATGTCGGAAATTTGACTCCTGAGCGTGATTTTTTATCCAAATTCTGACTCTCTGCACCTATTTCA
>NW_027191358.1:0-4689 GCF_040958095.1 Procambarus clarkii
ATCACTTCCTTTTGTCCGGTCGTGATGGTCAAGCGGATTAAGGCGTCCCTGTACATACCAGTTGCGTTGCTCCTGGCAGTATGGGTTCGAGTCGCTTCTGGGGTGTGAGTTTTCAGTTGTATATAGTCATGGGGACCATTCAGGCTTGTTTGCATTTGTGTTCCTCATGTGCCCCAAAGAATGAGGTGATTTGATAAAATGCTATGCCAAATTACCATCCGAGTGCCGCGGGGAAGTGGTTCAAATAGCTTCGGCTATCACTTCCTTATTGTCCCGGTCGTGA
The DNA here is from genome assembly GCF_040958095.1 of Procambarus clarkii. Classification (NCBI taxonomy): domain Eukaryota; kingdom Metazoa; phylum Arthropoda; class Malacostraca; order Decapoda; family Cambaridae; genus Procambarus; species Procambarus clarkii. The sequence goes on from NW_027191358.1 coordinate 284, forward strand.
TGGTCAAGCGGATTAAGGCGTCCCTGTACATACCAGTTGCGTTGCTCCTGGCAGTATGGGTTCGAGTCACTTCTGGGGTGTGAGTTTTCAGTTGTATATAGTCCTGGGACCATTCAGGCTTGTTTGCATTTGTGTTCCTCACGTGTGCCCCAAAGAATGAGGTGATTTGATAAAATGCTATGCCCAAGATTACCATCCGAGTGCCGGCGGGGAAGTGGTTCAAATAGCTTCGGCTATCACTTCCTTATGTCCGGTCGTGATGGTCAAGCGGATTAAGGCGTCCCTGTACATACCAGTTGCGTTGCTCCTGGCAGTATGGGTTCGAGTCACTTCTGGGGTGTGAGTTTTCAGTTGTATATAGTCCTGGGGACCATTCAGGCTTGTTTGCATTTGTGTTCCTCACGTGTGCCCCAAAGAATGAGGTGATTTGATAAAATGCTATGCCCAAGATTACCATCCGAGTGCCGGCGGGGAAGTGGTTCAAATAGCTTCGGCTATCACTTCCTTATGTCCGGTCGTGATGGTCAAGCGGATTAAGGCGTCCCTGTACATACCAGTTGCGTTGCTCCTGGCAGTATGGGTTCGAGTCACTTCTGGGGTGTGAGTTTTCAGTTGTATATAGTCCTGGGGACCATTCAGGCTTGTTTGCATTTGTGTTCCTCACGTGTGCCCCAAAGAATGAGGTGATTTGATAAAATGCTATGCCCAAGATTACCATCCGAGTGCCGGCGGGGAAGTGGTTCAAATAGCTTCGGCTATCACTTCCTTATGTCCGGTCGTGATGGTCAAGCGGATTAAGGCGTCCCTGTACATACCAGTTGCGTTGCTCCTGGCAGTATGGGTTCGAGTCACTTCTGGGGTGTGAGTTTTCAGTTGTATATAGTCCTGGGGACCATTCAGGCTTGTTTGCATTTGTGTTCCTCACGTGTGCCCCAAAGAATGAGGTGATTTGATAAAATGCTATGCCCAAGATTACCATCCGAGTGCCGGCGGGGAAGTGGTTCAAATAGCTTCGGCTATCACTTCCTTATGTCCGGTCGTGATGGTCAAGCGGATTAAGGCGTCCCTGTACATACCAGTTGCGTTGCTCCTGGCAGTATGGGTTCGAGTCACTTCTGGGGTGTGAGTTTTCAGTTGTATATAGTCCTGGGGACCATTCAGGCTTGTTTGCATTTGTGTTCCTCACGTGTGCCCCAAAGAATGAGGTGATTTGATAAAATGCTATGCCCAAGATTACCATCCGAGTGCCGGCGGGGAAGTGGTTCAAATAGCTTCGGCTATCACTTCCTTATGTCCGGTCGTGATGGTCAAGCGGATTAAGGCGTCCCTGTACATACCAGTTGCGTTGCTCCTGGCAGTATGGGTTCGAGTCACTTCTGGGGTGTGAGTTTTCAGTTGTATATAGTCCTGGGGACCATTCAGGCTTGTTTGCATTTGTGTTCCTCACGTGTGCCCCAAAGAATGAGGTGATTTGATAAAATGCTATGCCCAAGATTACCATCCGAGTGCCGGCGGGGAAGTGGTTCAAATAGCTTCGGCTATCACTTCCTTATGTCCGGTCGTGATGGTCAAGCGGATTAAGGCGTCCCTGTACATACCAGTTGCGTTGCTCCTGGCAGTATGGGTTCGAGTCACTTCTGGGGTGTGAGTTTTCAGTTGTATATAGTCCTGGGGACCATTCAGGCTTGTTTGCATTTGTGTTCCTCACGTGTGCCCCAAAGAATGAGGTGATTTGATAAAATGCTATGCCCAAGATTACCATCCGAGTGCCGGCGGGGAAGTGGTTCAAATAGCTTCGGCTATCACTTCCTTATGTCCGGTCGTGATGGTCAAGCGGATTAAGGCGTCCCTGTACATACCAGTTGCGTTGCTCCTGGCAGTATGGGTTCGAGTCACTTCTGGGGTGTGAGTTTTCAGTTGTATATAGTCCTGGGGACCATTCAGGCTTGTTTGCATTTGTGTTCCTCACGTGTGCCCCAAAGAATGAGGTGATTTGATAAAATGCTATGCCCAAGATTACCATCCGAGTGCCGGCGGGGAAGTGGTTCAAATAGCTTCGGCTATCACTTCCTTATGTCCGGTCGTGATGGTCAAGCGGATTAAGGCGTCCCTGTACATACCAGTTGCGTTGCTCCTGGCAGTATGGGTTCGAGTCACTTCTGGGGTGTGAGTTTTCAGTTGTATATAGTCCTGGGGACCATTCAGGCTTGTTTGCATTTGTGTTCCTCACGTGTGCCCCAAAGAATGAGGTGATTTGATAAAATGCTATGCCCAAGATTACCATCCGAGTGCCGGCGGGGAAGTGGTTCAAATAGCTTCGGCTATCACTTCCTTATGTCCGGTCGTGATGGTCAAGCGGATTAAGGCGTCCCTGTACATACCAGTTGCGTTGCTCCTGGCAGTATGGGTTCGAGTCACTTCTGGGGTGTGAGTTTTCAGTTGTATATAGTCCTGGGGACCATTCAGGCTTGTTTGCATTTGTGTTCCTCACGTGTGCCCCAAAGAATGAGGTGATTTGATAAAATGCTATGCCCAAGATTACCATCCGAGTGCCGGCGGGGAAGTGGTTCAAATAGCTTCGGCTATCACTTCCTTATGTCCGGTCGTGATGGTCAAGCGGATTAAGGCGTCCCTGTACATACCAGTTGCGTTGCTCCTGGCAGTATGGGTTCGAGTCACTTCTGGGGTGTGAGTTTTCAGTTGTATATAGTCCTGGGGACCATTCAGGCTTGTTTGCATTTGTGTTCCTCACGTGTGCCCCAAAGAATGAGGTGATTTGATAAAATGCTATGCCCAAGATTACCATCCGAGTGCCGGCGGGAAGTGGTTCAAATAGCTTCGGCTATCACTTCCTTTTGTCCGGTCGTGATGGTCAAGCGGATTAAGGCGTCCCTGTACATACCAGTTGCGTTGCTCCTGGCAGTATGGGTTCGAGTCACTTCTGGGGTGTGAGTTTTCAGTTGTATATAGTCGCTGGAGGACCATTCAGGCTTGTTTGCATTCGTGTTCCTCCCGTGTGCCCCAAAGAATGAGGTGATTTGATAAAATCGTATGCCCAAGATTACCATCCGAGTGCCGGCGGGGAAGTGGTTCAAATAGCTTCGGCTATCACTTCCTTTTGTCCGGTCTTGATGGATCAGCGGATTAAGGCGTCCCTGTACATACCAGTTGCGCTTGCTCCTGCAGCTATGGGTTTCGAGTCACTTCTGGGGTGTGAGTTTGTCAGTGTATATAGTCCTTGGGGACCATTCAGGCTTGTGCATTTGTGTTCCTCACGTGTGCCCCAAAGAATGAGGTGATTTGATAAAATATATGCCCAAGATTACCATCCGAGTGCGGCGGGAAGTGGTTCAAATAGCTTCGGCTATGACTCCTTTTGTCCGGTCGTGATGGTCAAGCGGATTAAGGCGTCCCTGTAACATACCAGTTGCGTTGCTCCTGGCAGTATGGGTTCGAGTCTTCTGGGGTGGAGTTTTCAGTTGTATATAGTCTGGGGACCATTCAGGCTTGTTTGCATTTGTGTTCCTCATGTGTGCCCAAAGAATGAGGTGATTTGATAAAATGCTATGCCCAAGATTACCATCCGAGTGCCGGCGGGGAAGTGGTTCAAATAGCTTCGGCTATCACTTCCTTTTGTCCGGTCGTGATGGTCAAGCGGATTAAGGCGTCCTGTAACATACCAGTTGCGTTTGCTCCTGGCAGTATGGGTTCGAGTCGCTTCTGGGGTGTGAGTTTTCAGTTGTATATAGTCATGGGGACCATTCAGGCTTGTTTGCATTTGTGTTCCTCATGTGTGCCCCAAAGAATGAGGTGATTTGATAAAATGCTATGCCCAAAATTACCATCCGAGTGCCAGCGAGGAAGTGGTTCAAATAGCTTCGGCTATCACTTCCTTTTGTCCGGTCGTGATGGTCAAGCGGATTAAGGCGTCCCTGTACATACCAGTTGCGTTGCTCCTGGCAGTATGGGTTCGAGTCACTTCTGGGGTGTGAGTTTTCAGTTGTATATAGTCCTGGGGACCATTCAGGCTTGTTTGCATTTGTGTTCCTCACGTGTGCCCCAAAGAATGAGGTGATTTGATAAAATGCTATGCCCAAGATTACCATCCGAGTGCCGGCGGGGAAGTGGTTCAAATAGCTTCGGCTATCACTTCCTTTTGTCCGGTCGTGATGGTCAAGCGGATTAAGGCGTCCCTGTACATACCAGTTGCGTTGCTCCTGGCAGTATGGGTTCGAGTCACTTCTGGGGTGTGAGTTTTCAGTTGTATATAGTCCTGGGGACCATTCAGGCTTGTTTGCATTTGTGTTCCTCACATGTGCACCAAAGAATGAGGTGATTTGATAAAATGCTATGCCCAAGATTACCATCCGAGTGCCGGCGGGGAAGTGGTTCAAATAGCTTCGGCT
>NW_027191359.1:0-3877 GCF_040958095.1 Procambarus clarkii
TTATAAGCTGGACACGAGTTCTCTCACATTGACAGTGGCTTGACGAAAAATGCAGACTGACCCCACACTCATCTGGTGCCCTCGGGAAGTGGAGATGTTTGGGATGTATATATATCTCGAACTCTCTACTTCTTTTGTAGGGTCTGATGGTGTAGTGGGTTAAAGCATACTAGTTATGGCAGCTACTGGAAGGTAGTTGTGCTTTCTGGGTTCGAGTCCACTGGTGGGTGTTGTCCAAAGATTATTAATCTTCACTTGTGGTTTATGCAAGTATAGGCTTATAAGCTGGACACGAGTTCTCTCACATTGACAGTGGCTTGACGAAAAATGCAGACTGACCCCACACTCATCTGGTGCCCTCGGGAAGTGGAGATGTTTGGGATGTATATATATCTCGAACTCTCTACTTCTTTTGTAGGGTCTGATGGTGTAGTGGGTTAAAGCATACTAGTTATGGCAGCTACTGGAAGGTAGTTGTGCTTTCTGGGTTCGAGTCCCACTGGTGGGTGTTGTCCAAAGATTATTAATCTTCACTTGTGGTTTATGCAAGTATAGGCTTATAAGCTGGACACGAGTTCTCTCACATTGACAGTGGCTTGACGAAAAATGCAGACTGACCCCACACTCATCTGGTGCCCTCGGGAAGTGGAGATGTTTGGGATGTATATATATCTCGAACTCTTACTTCTTTTGTAGGGTCTGATGGTGTAGTGGGTTAAAGCATACTAGTTATGGCAGCTACTGGAAGGTAGTTGTGCTTTCTGGGTTCGAGTCCCACTGGTGGGTGTTGTCCAAAGATTATTAATCTTCACTTGTGGTTTATGCAAGTATAGGCTTATAAGCTGGACACGAGTTCTCTCACATTGACAGTGGCTTGACGAAAAATGCAGACTGACCCCACACTCATCTGGTGCCCTCGGGAAGTGGAGATGTTTGGGATGTATATATATCTCGAACTCTCTACTTTTTTGTAGGGTCTGATGGTGTAGTGGGTTAAAGCATACTAGTTATGGCAGCTACTGGAAGGTAGTTGTGCTTTCTGGGTTCGAGTTCCACTGGTGGGTGTTGTCCAAAGATTATTAATCTTCACTTGTGGTTTATGCAAGTATAGGCTGGAAACGAGTTCTCTCACATTGACAGTGGCTTGACGAAAAATGCAGACTGACCCCACACTCACCTGGGGCCCTCGGGAAGTGGAGATGTTTGGGATGTATATATATCTCGAACTCTCTACTTCTTTTGTAGGGTCTGATGGTGTAGTGGGTTAAAGCATACTAGTTATGGCAGCTACTGGAAGGTAGTTGTGCTTTCTGGGTTCGAGTCCACTGGTGGGTGTTGTCCAAAGATTATTAATCTTCACTTGTGGTTTATGCAAGTATAGGCTTATAAGCTGGACACGAGTTCTCTCACATTGACAGTGGCTTGACGAAAAATGCAGACTGACCCCACACTCATCTGGTGCCCTCGGGAAGTGGAGATGTTTGGGATGTATATATATCTCGAACTCTCTACTTCTTTTGTAGGGTCTGATGGTGTAGTGGGTTAAAGCATACTAGTTATGGCAGCTACTGGAAGGTAGTTGTGCTTTCTGGGTTCGAGTCCCACTGGTGGGTGTTGTCCAAAGATTATTAATCTTCACTTGTGGTTTATGCAAGTATAGGCTATAAGCTGGACACGAGTTCTCTCACATTGACAGTGGCTTGACGAAAAATGCAGACTGACCCCACACTCATCTGGTACCCTCGGGAAGTGGAGATGTTTGGGATGTATATATATCTCGAACTCTTACTTCTTTTGTAGGGTCTGATGGTGTAGTGGGTTAAAGCATACTAGTTATGGCAGCTACTGGAAGGTAGTTGTGCTTTCTGGGTTCGAGTCCCACTGGTGGGTGTTGTCCAAAGATTATTAATCTTCACTTGTGGTTTATGCAAGTATAGGCTTATAAGCTGGACACGAGTTCTCTCACATTGACAGTGGCTTGACGAAAAATGCAGACTGACCCCACACTCATCTGGTGCCCTCGGGAAGTGGAGATGTTTGGGATGTATATATATCTCGAACTCTCTACTTCTTTTGTAGGGTCTGATGGTGTAGTGGGTTAAAGCATACTAGTTATGGCAGCTACTGGAAGGTAGTTGTGCTTTCTGGGTTCGAGTCCACTGGTGGGTGTTGTCCAAAGATTATTAATCTTCACTTGTGGTTTATGCAAGTATAGGCTTATAAGCTGGACACGAGTTCTCTCACATTGACAGTGGCTTGACGAAAAATGCAGACTGACCCCACACTCATCTGGTGCCCTCGGGAAGTGGAGATGTTTGGGATGTATATATATCTCGAACTCTCTACTTCTTTTGTAGGGTCTGATGGTGTAGTGGGTTAAAGCATACTAGTTATGGCAGCTACTGGAAGGTAGTTGTGCTTTCTGGGTTCGAGTCCCACTGGTGGGTGTTGTCCAAAGATTATTAATCTTCACTTGTGGTTTATGCAAGTATAGGCTTATAAGCTGGACACGAGTTCTCTCACATTGACAGTGGCTTGACGAAAAATGCAGACTGACCCCACACTCATCTGGTGCCCTCGGGAAGTGGAGATGTTTGGATGTATATATATCTCGAACTCTTACTTCTTTTGTAGGGTCTGATGGTGTAGTGGGTTAAAGCATACTAGTTATGGCAGCTACTGGAAGGTAGTTGTGCTTTCTGGGTTCGAGTCCCACTGGTGGGTGTTGTCCAAAGATTATTAATCTTCACTTGTGGTTTATGCAAGTATAGGCTTATAAGCTGGACACGAGTTCTCTCACATTGACAGTGGCTTGACGAAAAATGCAGACTGACCCCACACTCATCTGGTGCCCTCGGGAAGTGGAGGTGTTTGGGATGTATATATATCTCGAACTCTCTACTCTTTTGTAGGGTCTGATGGTGTAGTGGGTTAAAGCATACTAGTTATGGCAGCTACTGGAAGGTAGTTGTGCTTTCTGGGTTCGAGTCCATGGTGGTGTTGTCCAAAGATTATTAATCTTCACTTGTGGTTTATGCAAGTATAGGCTGGAAACGAGTTCTCTCACATTGACAGTGGCTTGACGAAAAATGCAGACTGACCCCACACTCACCTGGGGCCCTCGGGAAGTGGAGATGTTTGGGATGTATATATATCTCGAACTCTCTACTTCTTTTGTAGGGTCTGATGGTGTAGTGGGTTAAAGCATACTAGTCATGGCAGCTACTGGAAAGTAGTTGTGCTTTCTGGGTTCGAGTCTCACTGGTGGGTGTTGTCCAAAGATTATTAATCTTCACTTGTGGTTTATGCAAGTATAGGCTTATAAGCTGGACACGAGTTCTCTCACATTGACAGTGGCTTGACGAAAAATGCAGACTGACCCCACACTCATCTGGTGCCCTCGGGAAGTGGAGATGTTTGGGATGTATATATATCTCGAACTCTCTACTTCTTTTGTAGGGTCTGATGGTGTAGTGGGTTAAAGCATACTAGTTATGGCAGCTACTGGAAGGTAGTTGTGCTTTCTGGGTTCGAGTCCCACTGGTGGGTGTTGTCCAAAGATTATTAATCTTCACTTGTGGTTTATGCAAGTATAATCGTATAAGCTGGACACGAGTTCTCTCACATTGACAGTGGCTTGACGAAAAATGCAGACTGACCCCACACTCATCTGGTGCCCTCGGGAAGTGGAGATGTTTGAGATGTATATATATCTCGAACTCTTTACTTCTTTTGTAGGGTCTGATGGTGTAGTGGGTTAAAGCATACTAGTTATGGCAGCTACTGGAAGGTAGTTGTGCTTTCTGGGTTCGAGTCCCACTGGTGGGTGTTGTCCAATTATTATTAATCTTCACTTGTGGTTTATGCAAGTATAGGC
>NW_027191360.1:0-3711 GCF_040958095.1 Procambarus clarkii
AGTAATCCCTCACTATGCTCTAGTTGCCCTTGGGAGATGGTGATCTTTGGGGGGGGGGGGTTAAATACTCCGAAATTACCATCTCTTTTAAGGGTCTGAGCTGTGGTGCAGTGGGTTAAAGGCATACCAGTTATGCAGTTGCTGTAAGGCTTCTGTGCTGCTAGGGTTCGAATCTCCAGTGGGAAAGTGTTCTAAGGTTGTATAATCTCTCTTGCGTGTTTAGGCAAGTTGTGCATTAAGCATAGACACAGAGTTTCTCCCATATTAACAGTAATTTGATGAAAGAACGTGAGTAATCCCTCACTATGCTCTAGTTGCCCTTGGGAGATGGTGATCTTTGAGGGGTGAAATACTCCGAAATTACCATCTCTTTTAAGGGTCTGAGCTGTGGTGCAGTGGGTTAAAGGTGTACCAGTTATGACAGTTGCTGTAAGGCTTCTGTGCTAGCTAGGGTTCGAATCTCCTGGTGGGAAAGTGTTCTAAGGTTGCATAATCTCTCTTGCGTGTTTAGGCAAGTTGTGCATTAAGCATAGACACAGAGTTCTCCCATATTAACAGGAATTTGATGAAAGAAGTGAGTAATCCCTCACTATGCTCTAGTTGCCTTGGGAGATGGTGATCTTTGGGGTGAAATACTCCGAAATTACCATCTCTTTTAAGGGTCTGAGCTGTGGCAGTGGGTTAAAGGTGTACCATTGCCAGTTGCTGTAAGGCTTCTGTGCTGGCTAGGTTCAATCTCCTGGTGGGAAAGTGTTCTAAGGTTGTATAATCTCTCTTGCGTGTTTAGGCAAGTTGTGCATTAAGCATAGACACAGTTCTCCCATATTAACAGGAATTTGATGAAGACGTGAGTAATCCCTCACTATGCTCTAGTTGCCTTAGGGAGATGGTGATCTTTGGGTGGGGAAATACTCCAAAATTACCATCTCTTTAAGGGTCTGAGCTGTGGTGCAGTGGGTTAAAGGTGTACCAGTTATGACAGTTTGCTGTAAGGCTTCTGTGCTGGCTAGGGTTCGAATCTCCTGGTGGGAAAGTGTTCTAAGGTTGTATATCTCTCTTGCATGTTTAGGCAAGTGTGCATTAAGAATAGACACAGAGTTCTCCCATATTAACAGGAATTTGATGAAAGAACGTGAGTAATCCCTCACTATGCTCTAGTTGCCCTTGGGAGATGGTGATCTTTGGGGGGGGTGAAATACTCCGAAATTACCATCTCTTTTAAGGGTCTGAGCTGTGGTGCAGTGGGTTAAAGGTGTACCAGTTATGCCAGTTGCTGTAAGGCTTCTGTGCTGGCTAGGGTTCGAATCTCCTGGTGGGAAAGTGTTCTAAGGTTGTATAATCTCTCTTGCGTGTTTAGGCAAGTTGTGCATTAAGCATAGACACAGAGTTCTCCCATATTAACAGGAATTTGATGAAAGAATGTGAGTAATCCCTCACTGTGCTCTAGTTGCCCTTGGGAGATGGTGATCTTTGGGGGGGTGAAATACTCCGAAATTACCATCTCTTTTAAGGGTCTGAGCTGTGGTGCAGTGGGTTAAAGGTGTACCAGTTATGACAGTTGCTGTAAGGCTTCTGTGCTAGCTAGGGTTCGAAACACTTGGTGGGAAAGTGTTCTAAGGTTGCATAATCTCTCTTGCGTGTTTAGGCAAGTTGTGCATTAAGCATAGACACAGAGTTCTCCCATATTAACAGGAATTTGATGAAAGAACGTGAGTAATCCCTCACTATGCTCTAGTTGCCCTTGGGAGATGGTGATCTTTGAGGGGTGAAATACTCCGAAATTACCATCTCTTTTAAGGGTCTGAGCTGTGGTGCAGTGGGTTAAAGGGTACCAGTTATGCCAGTTGCTGTAAGGCTTCTGTGCTGGCTAGGGTTCGAACTCTGGTGGGAAAGTGTTCTAAGGTTGCATAATCTCTCTTGCGTGTTTAGGCAAGTTGTGCATTAAGCATAGACACAGATTCTCCATATTAACAGGAATTTGATGAAAGACTGTGAGTAATCCCTCACTATGCTCTAGTTGCCCTTGGGAGATGGTGATCTTTGGGGGGGGGGGGTGAAATACCGAAATTACCATCTTTTAAGGGTCTGAGCTGTGGTGCAGTGGGTTAAAGGCGTACCAGTTATGCCAGTTGCTGTAAGGCTTCTGTGCTGGCTAGGGTTCGAATCCTGGTGGGAAAGTGTTCTAAGGTTGTATAATCTCTCTTGCGTGTTTAGGCAAGTTGTGCATTAAGCATAGACACATAGTTCTCCCATATTAACAGGAATTTGATGAAAGAACGTGAGTAATCCCTCACTATGCTCTAGTTGCCCTTGGGAGATGGTGATCTTTGGGGGTGAAATACTCCGAAATTACCATCTCTTTTAAGGGTCTGAGCTGTGGTGCAGTGGGTTAAAGGTGTACCAGTTATGACAGTTGCTGTAAGGCTTCTGTGCTGGCTAGGGTTCGAATCTCCTGGTGGGAAAGTGTTCTAAGGTTGTATAATCTCTCTTGCGTGTTTAGGCAAGTTGTGCATTAAGCATAGACACAGAGTTCTCCCATATTAACAGGAATTTGATGAAAGAACGTGAGTAATCCCTCACTATGCTCTAGTTGCCCTTGAGATGGTGATCTTTGGGGTGAAATACTCCGAAATTACCATCTCTTTTAAGGGTCTGAGCTGTGGTGCAGTGGGTTAAAGGTGTACCAGTTATGACAGTTGCTGTAAGGCTTCTGTGCTAGCTAGGGTTCGAATCTCCTGGTGGGAAAGTGTTCTAAGGTTGCATAATCTCTCTTGCGTGTTTAGGCAAGTTGTGCATTAAGCATAGACACAGATTCCCATATTAACAGGAATTTGATGAAAGAACGTGAGTAATCCCTCACTATGCTCTAGTTGCCCTTGGGAGATGGTGATCTTTGGGGGGGGGGTGAAATACTCCGAAATTACCATCTCTTTTAAGGGTCTGAGCTGTGGTGCAGTGGGTTAAAGGCGTACCAGTTATGCCAGTTGCTGTAAGGCTTCTGTGCTGGCTAGGGTTCGAATCTCTGGTGGGAAAGTGTTCTAAGGTTGTATAATCTCTCTTGCGTGTTTAGGCAAGTTGTGCATTAAGCATAGACACAGAGTTCTCCCATATTAACAGGAATTTGATGAAAGAACGTGAGTAATCCCTCACTATGCTCTAGTTGCCCTTGGGAGATGGTGATCTTTGGGGGGGGGGTGAAATACTCCGAAATTACCATCTCTTTAAGGGTCTGAGCTGTGGTGCAGTGGGTTAAAGGTGTACCAGTTATGACAGTTGCTGTAAGGCTTCTGTGCTGGCTAGGGTTCGAATCTCGGTGGGAAAGTGTTCTAAGGTTGTATAATCTCTCTTGCGTGTTTAGGCAAGTTGTGCATTAAGCATAGACACAGAGTTCTCCCATATTAACAGGAATTTGATGAAAGAACGTGAGTAATCCCTCACTATGCTCTAGTTGCCCTTGGGAGATGGTGATCTTTGGGGGGGTGAAATACTCCTGAAATTACCATCTCTTTTAAGGGTCTGAGCTGTGGTGCAGTGGGTTAAAGGCGTACCAGTTATGCCAGTTGCTGTAAGGCTTCTGTGCTGGCTAGGGTTCGAATCTGGTGGGAAAGTGTTCTAAGGTTGTATAATCTCTCTTGCGTGTTTAGGCAAGTTGTGCATTAAGCATAGACACAGAGTTCTCCCATATTAACAGGAATTTGATGAAAGAACGTG
>NW_027191361.1:0-3115 GCF_040958095.1 Procambarus clarkii
TATGCCCAAGATTACCATCCGAGTGCCGGCGGGGAAGTAGTTCAAATAGCTTCGGCTATCACTTCCTTTTGTCCGGTCGTGATAGTCAAGCGGATTAAGGCGTCACTGTACATACCAGTTGCGTTGCTCCTGGCAGTATGGGTTCGAGTCACTTCTGGGGTGTGAGTTTTCAGTTGTATATAGTCTTGGGGACCATTCAGGCTTGTTTGCATTAGTGTTCCTCACGTGTGCCCCAAAGAATGAGGTGTTTTGATAAAATGCTATGCCCAAGATTACCATCCGAGTGCCGGCAGGGAAGTGGTTCAAATAGCTTCGGCTATCACTTCCTTTTGTCCGGTCGTGATGGTCAAGCGGATTAAGGCGTCCCTGTACATACCAGTTGCGTTGCTCCTGGCAGTATGGGTACGAGTCGCTTCTGGGGTGAGTTTTCAGTTGTATATAGTCCTGGGGACCATTCAGGCTTGTTTGCATTTGTGTTCCTCACGTGTGCCCCAAAGATGAGGTGATTTGATAAAATGCTATGCCCAAGATTACCATCCGAGAGCCGGCGGGGAAGTGGTTCAAATAGCTTCGGCTATCACTTCCTTTTGTCCGGTCGTGAAGGTCAAGCGGATTAAGGCGTCCCTGTACATACCAGTTGCGTTGCTCCTGGCAGTATGGGTTCGAGTCACTTCTAGGGTGTGAGTTTTCAGTTGTATATAGTGCTGGGGACCATTCAGGCTTGTTTGCATTTGTGTTCCTCACGTGTGCCCGAAAGAATGAGGTGATTAGAAAAAATGCTATGCCCAAGATTACCATCCGAGTGCCGGCGGGGAAGTGGTTCAAATAGCTTGGCTATCACTTCCTTTTGTCCGGTCGTGATGGTCAAGCGGATTAAGGCGTCCCTGTACATACCAGTTGCGTTGCTCCTGGCAGTATGGGTTCGAGTCACTTCTGGGTGTGAGTTTTCAGTTGTATATAGTCCTGGGGACCATTCAGGCTTGTTTGCATTTGTGTTCCTCACGTGTGCCCCAAAGAATGAGGTGATTTGATAAAATGCTATGCCCAAGATTACCATCCGAGTGCCGGCGGGGAAGTGGTTCAAATAGCTTCGGCTATCACTTCCTTTTGTCCTGTCGTGATTGTCAAGCGGATTAAGACGTACCTGTACATACCAGTTGCGTTGCTCCTGGCAGTATGGGTTCGAGTCACTTCTGGGGTGTGAGTTTTCAGTTGTATATAGTCCTGGGGACCATTCAGGCTTGTTTGCATTTGTGTTCCTCACGTGTGCCCCAAAGAATGAGGTGATTTGATAAAATGCTATGCCCAAGATTACCATCCGAGAGCCGTCGGGGAAGTGGTTCAAATAGCTTCGGCTATCACTTCCTTTTGTCCGGTCATGAGGTCAAGCGGATTAAGGCGTCCCTGTACATACCAGTTGCGTTGCTCCTGGCAGTATGGGTTCGAGTCACTTCTGGGTGTGAGTTTTCAGTTGTATATAGTGCTGGGGACCATTCAGGCTTGTTTGCATTTGTGTTCCTCACGTGTGCCGAAAGAATGAGGTGATTTGAAAAATGCTATGCCCAAGATTACCATCCGAGTGCCGGCGGGGAAGTGGTTCAAATAGCTTGGCTATCACTTCATTTTGTCCGGTCGTGATGGTCAAGCGGATTAAGGCGTCCCTGTACATACCAGTTGCGTTGCTCCTGGCAGTATGGGTTCGAGTCACTTCTGGGGTGTGAGTTTTCAGTTGTATATAGTCCTGCGGACCATTCAGGCTTGTTTGCATTTGTGTTCCTCACATGTGCCCCAAAGAATGAGGTGATTTGATAAAATGCTATGCCCAAGATTACCATCCGAGTGCCGGGGGAAGTGGTTCAAATAGCTTCGGCTATCACTTCCTTTTGTCCGGTCGTGATGGTCAAGCGGATTAAGGCGTCCCTGTACATACCAGTTGCGTTACTACTGGCAGTTGGGTTCGAGTCACTTCTGGGGTGTGAGTTTTCAGTTGTATATGTCCTGGGGACCATTCAGGCTTGTTTGCATTTGTGTTCCTCACGTGTGCCCCAAAGAATGAGGTGATTTGATAAAATGCTATGCCCAAGATTACCATCCGAGTGCCGGCAGGGAAGTGGTTCAAATAGCTTCGGCTATCACTTCCTTTTGTCCGGTCATGATGGACAAGCGGATTAAGGCGTCCCTGTACATACCAGTTGCGTTGCTCCTGGCAGTATGGGTTCGAGTCACTTCTGGGGTGTGAGTTTTCAGTTGTATATAGTCCTGGGGACCATTCAGGCTTGTTTGCATTTGTGTTCCTCACGTGTGCCCCAAAGAATGTGGTGATTTGATAAAATGCTATGCCCAAGATTACCATCCGAGTGCCTGCGGGGAAGTGGTTCAAATAGCTTCGGCTATCACTTCCTTTTGTCCTGTCGTGATTGTCAAGCGGATTAAGACGTACCTGTACATACCAGTTGCGTTGCTCCTGCAGTATGGGTTCGAGTCACTTCTGGGGTGTGAGTTTTCAGTTGTATATAGTCCTGGGGACCATTCAGGCTTGTTTGCGTTTGTGTTCCTCACGTGTGCCCCAAAGATGAGGTGATTTGATAAAATGCTATGCCCAAGATTACCATCCGAGAGCCGGCGGGGAAGTGGTTCAAATAGCTTCGGCTATCACTTCCTTTTGTCCGGTCGTGAAGGTCAAGCGGATTAAGGCGTCCCTGTACATACCAGTTGCGTTGCTCCTGGCAGTATGGGTTCGAGTCACTTCTAGGGTGTGAGTTTTCAGTTGTATATAGTGCTGGGGACCATTCAGGCTAGTTTGCATTTGTGTTCCTCACGTGTGCTCGAAAGAATGAGGTGATTTGAAAAATGCTATGCCCAAGATTACCATCCGAGTGCCGGCGGGGAAGTGGTTCAAATAGCTTCGGCTATCACTTCCTTTTGTCCGATCGTGATGGTCAAGCGGATTAAGGCGTCCCTGTACATACCAGTTGCGTTGCTCCTGGCAGTATGGGTTCGAGTCACTTCTGGGGTGTGAGTTTTCAGTTGTATATAGTCTTGGGGACCATTCAGGCATGTTTGCATTTGTGTTCCTCACGTGTGCCCCAAAGAATGAGGTGATTTGATAAAATGC
>NC_016926.1:0-15928 GCF_040958095.1 Procambarus clarkii
ACGCAACGATGATTTTTTTCTACAAATCATAAGGATATTGGAACATTATATTTTGTTTTTGGTACTTGAGCTGGTATAGTAGGAACTTCATTAAGAATGATTATTCGGGTGGAGTTAGGTCAACCAGGAAGATTAATTGGGGATGATCAGATCTATAATGTGGTAGTTACAGCTCATGCTTTTGTAATAATTTTTTTTATAGTAATACCTATTATAATTGGTGGGTTTGGAAATTGATTAATTCCTTTAATATTAGGTGCTCCAGATATGGCTTTTCCTCGAATAAATAATATAAGGTTTTGATTACTTCCTTTTTCGTTGACTTTATTATTAACTAGGGGTATAGTTGAGAGAGGAGTTGGAACAGGATGGACTGTTTACCCTCCTTTAGCTTCTGCTATTGCTCATGCGGGAGCATCTGTAGATTTAGGTATTTTTTCTCTACATTTAGCAGGTGTATCTTCTATTTTAGGTTCAGTAAATTTTATAACAACTGCTATTAATATACGAACAGTAGGGATAACCATGGATCGAATACCGTTATTTGTTTGATCAGTGTTTATTACTACTGTTTTATTATTATTATCTTTACCTGTGTTGGCAGGAGCTATTACTATATTATTAACAGATCGTAATCTAAATACTTCTTTTTTTGATCCAGCAGGAGGAGGGGATCCTATTTTATATCAGCATTTATTTTGATTTTTTGGACACCCTGAAGTTTATATTTTAATTTTACCTGCTTTTGGTATAGTATCTCATATTGTAGTTCAAGAATCAGGTAAGAAAGAGGCTTTTGGGACATTAGGTATAATTTATGCTATAATTGCTATTGGTATTTTAGGTTTTGTAGTATGAGCTCATCATATATTTACGGTAGGGATGGATGTAGATACTCGGGCTTATTTTACTTCTGCTACGATAATTATTGCGGTTCCTACTGGTATTAAAATTTTTAGTTGATTAGGAACTCTTCAGGGAACGCAAGTAAATTACAGTCCTTCTTTATTATGGGTATTAGGCTTTATTTTTTTATTTACTGTAGGGGGGTTAACTGGGGTTGTGTTAGCTAATTCTTCTATTGATATTATTCTTCATGACACTTATTATGTAGTGGCTCATTTTCATTATGTTTTATCCATAGGGGCTGTGTTTGGAATTTTTGCAGGTATTGTTCATTGATTCCCTTTGTTTACCGGTTTATCTTTAAATCAAAAATGATTAAAAATTCATTTTTTTACTATATTTGTGGGGGTAAATGTAACATTTTTTCCTCAACATTTTTTAGGTTTAAATGGGATACCTCGACGTTATTCAGATTATCCCGATGCTTATAGGGCATGAAATGTTTTATCTTCAATTGGTTCTATTATTTCTTTGGTAGCTGTGTTAGGATTTGTAATTATTGTTTGAGAGGCTTTTATTATAAGTCGAAAAAGATTTAGATCTCTTTTTATACCTACTTCTATAGAATGACAGCATTCTTATCCTCCTGCTGATCATACTTATTCTGAGATTCCATTAATTTCTAATTAATTCTAAAATGGCAGATAGATGTATAGGATTTAAGCTCCTACAAGGAAGGTTTCTTCTTTTAGAAATGGCAAGATGAGGAAATTTAGGCTTTCAAGATAGTGCTTCACCATTAATAGAGCAATTAATTTTTTTTCATGATCATACTATAGTTGTGTTAATTTTAATTGTTACATTTGTGGGGTATATTATATTTTATTTATTTTTTAATTTTTTGGTTAATCGTTATTTATTGGAAAGACAGGAAGTTGAGATTATTTGAACTATTCTACCTGCTATTATTTTAATTTTTATTGCATTTCCTTCTTTACGACTTTTGTATTTATTAGATGAAATTAATAATCCTAGGATTACTTTGAAAACAATTGGTCATCAGTGATATTGAAGGTATGAATATTCTGATTTTTTAGATTTAGAATTTGATTCTTATATAGTAGGAACGGTAGATCTTTCTGAGTCTGGGTTCCGTTTATTAGATGTAGATAATCGTGTAGTGTTACCTATAAACTCTCAAATTCGTATACTTGTTAGGGCTGCTGATGTTATTCATTCTTGAACTGTTCCAGCTTTAGGTATAAAAGCTGATGCAATTCCCGGTCGGTTAAATCAAATTAGGTTTTTTATTAATCGGCCTGGTTTATTTTTTGGTCAGTGTTCAGAAATTTGTGGGGCGAATCATAGTTTTATACCTATTGTAGTAGAAAGAGTTAGTGTAAATAGTTTTTTGGATTGAGTTTCTTCATGTTTAAAATCTTCATTTGATAACTTAAAGATAAGTGTAAGCCTTTTAAGCTTGAAATAGTAATTTACTTCAGATGAAATAAAAATTAGTTAATATAGATATAATATAAGTTTGTCAGACTTAAGTAATTGAATAAATATTTTTATATGCCTCAAATATCCCCTCTTTTTTGAATAAATTTATATATTATGTTTTTGTTGAGTTTAATTTTAGTATTAGTTGTACAGTATTTTTTAGTAATTTATTGTAAATTAGATCGGGTAGGAAAAATGGATCGGGAGATTGAGAAAATTTGAAAATGATAACAAGATTATTTAGAATTTTTGATCCTTCTTCAAGAGTTTTTTCTCTTCCTTTAAATTGAATTTCTACTTTTTTAGGTTTGTTATTTTTACCTTTTATATATTGAGTTTCTCCTTCACGTTGAGTTATAATATGATTAAAGTTTACTAATATATTATATGGTGAATTTAAAGTAATTTTAGGAGTAAAAAATATTGGTTTAAATGTGCTATTTGTATCTTTGCTTACTTTAATTGTGTTTAATAATTCTTTGGGCCTATTACCTTATGTATTTACAAGTTCAAGACACTTAGCAATAACATTATCACTTGCTTTTCCTTTATGATTATCTTTTATAGTTTTTGGTTGAGTTAATCACACTCAAGAAATATTTGCTCATTTAGTGCCTCAAGGTACTCCAGGAGTATTGATGCCTTTTATAGTTTTAATTGAAAGTATTAGGAATATTATTCGACCTGGAACATTAGCAGTGCGATTAGCTGCTAATATAATTGCTGGTCATTTATTATTAAGGCTTTTAGGGGGAATGGGTTCTTCTATACCTTTAAGAATTCTTTGGGTTCTTATTATTTTGCAAATTCTTTTATTAATATTAGAGTCTGCTGTTGCAGTTATTCAATCATATGTATTTGCTATTTTAAGTACTTTATATGCTAGAGAAGTAAATTAATGTCAAGACATACACATCATACTTACCATTTAGTGGATATAAGACCTTGACCTTTAACTGGTTCAATTAGAGCTATAATATTAACTACTGGGTTAATTAAGTGGTTTCATCAATTTAGGGCAGATTTATTGTATTTAAGATTTGTAGGTGTAATTTTAACTATAATTCAATGGTGGCGTGATGTAGTTCGTGAAGGTACTTATCAAGGATTACATACTGGGGCTGTGATAAGAGGATTACGTTGAGGTATAATTTTATTTATTTTATCAGAAGTTTTATTTTTTTTCTCTTTTTTTTGGGCATTTTTCCACAGGAGCTTAGCTCCTGTGGTAGAGGTTGGTAGATTTTGGCCTCCTAGAGGTATTCAACCGTTTAATCCTTTCGGTGTACCTTTATTAAATACTACAATTTTATTGTCTTCTGGGGCTACGGTAACTTGATCTCATCATGCAATTTTAAATTCTAATCATAAAGAGGCTTTACAAAGGTTGATATTAACTGTTATATTAGGGTTGTATTTTACAGGGTTACAGGCTTTTGAATATGTGGAAGCATCTTTTTCAATTGCCGATTCTATTTATGGTTCAACTTTTTTTGTGGCTACTGGGTTTCATGGGCTTCATGTTATTATTGGTTCTTCGTTTCTTTCAGTATGTTTATATCGTTTATATAAGTGTCATTTTTCTTCTTATCATCATTTTGGATTTGAGGCCGCTGCTTGATATTGACATTTTGTAGATGTAGTGTGGTTATTCTTATATGTATTTATTTACTGATGAGGGGGTTAATTTTTTAGTATAAATGTATATTTGGCTTCCAACCAAAAGGTCTAGAGTCTAGAAAAATTAATTTATATTTTAATAACAAGTGTTTTATTTACTTTAGTAGTAAGGATATTAGTAATATTAGTAGCTTCATTATTATCTAAGAAGGTTGTAGTCGATCGTGAAAAAAGTAGACCTTTTGAGTGTGGGTTCGATCCAAAAGGAAGGGCCCGATTACCTTTCTCTCTTCGGTTTTTTTTAGTAGCTGTAATTTTTTTAATTTTTGATGTTGAGATTACTCTTTTAATACCTTTGGCTTATATTATCAGGTTAACAAATATTTTTACTTGATTATTGGCGGGGTTGATATTTTTATTAATTTTACTTGTTGGTTTGTATTATGAGTGATTGAAAGGTGCTCTGGAGTGGAATGAGTAGAGTTGTAGTCAATTATGATTTATGATTTGCAATCATAAGGTATCGGTAGATCAACTTTATAAATTAGAAAGCGAAGATTCGCGTTTAGTTTCGACCTAAATTTTGGTAATAAGCCTCTAATTTGTTTTTAAGGTGTGTAACATATTACATTTTCGCTGTAAAGTTGAAGAAGTTTCTTCTAAAAATGTTCCCCCCTTTCTGAAAGGGGAACATTTTTAGTTATCGAATTTTATTTCTTGAGTTGATAAGTGTGTATTAAATTATTTAAAATTAATATAAAATAATAAGATTTTTATTTTAGAAGGGGGCAGAATATTTTTTTAAAGCACATATATATATTACCTTATCTAAATAACAAAAATTAAATTTAGTATAAATAGAACGCAATCTTATATTAAATTTCTCTCTATATTAGTTTAAGGCTACCTACAGGAAAAAATGTAGTAAAAGTACTCTTCGTCAGAAAAGAGTACTTTTACGTAACATTTTTTTCTTGAACTAAGTTTTTATTATTTAGACTTCCGTTAATCCTCTCATTATGCTTTGGTATATCTCAATCGAAGCTGATTTTTATAATATTTATATTCTGATAAATAATAATAGAAGATAGAAGACCTTAGACGCTAGAATCTTAAGGAAATGAAAGAGGTAGCCCGATGTAGTTATTTCTAAATATATAATATTATATAAATTGAGAAAAATCAACATAATTTACTATAAATCAAGAATATGATAGTAATGTTTTAATAAATTATTTTACTGGGGGGGCAGAATAAGACTAATCTTTTTAAAATTGTATTATCCATGAAAATTCTTAAAATTAATTAGATGTATAAAATTATTTGGAATTAAAGTGAAAAAATAAAATTTATGTTGGAGGGGGTGGAACAAGATTGAATTAGTATATATATATAAATAACTTAATAATAAAAATAAATTTTTTATAATAAAGCATTATTTTATATATATAGAATTAATTATACTTTTTTAAATTTTATTATATAAAAAATATTGAGGAAGATTATCTTCCTCAATATTTTTTATAATATTTTAATGTATTTTATGTTAAAATTTATTTTTATTAAAATAAATTAATTTAATTAAATTGTATTTTAGTGTAATTTATTATATAAAATAATATATATATTAATAACATAGCATAATTTTAATATAAATTAAATGTATATATATGTATTATAAAGGTTTAAAGTTATTATTTGGTGTAATTAAAGATATGAAGAGATTAATAAATTTATTAATGTTATTAATTTTTAAAATTGAATTAGATGTATGAAATTATTTGGAATTAAAGTGAAAAAATAAAATTTATGTTGGGGGCTGAACAAGATTGAATTAATATACATGTATAATTATATTATACATAATGGAGTTTAACCCATTCTTAGAAGATCAAAACTTCTCGTGCTGTAACACTTACGTATAATGAACTTTGAACGGAATTAAACCGCTCACGAAATAAGTTAGAAGCTTTTTCTTAACCAATAAATTTCCTTAATAGGAAATAATTTCAATTTTTCCATTAACAGTGGAATACCTCTTTTTGGTTTCTATTAATATTTTCTTAAATTTTAAGTTGTGAGTTTATTATTAGTTGAATTATATTTTGGTGAATTATGTTTAATAAAGTTTGATTTTTGCTTTGAGCTTTGTTTTATAATTATTTAGTATATGTAAATTTTGGTGAAATATATTTGCTTAAAGTATAGTGTATATAGGTATGCAATATTTAATATTATCAATAGGAGAAATCTTGAGTTAGTAAATTATAATAAGTTTGACAAAATCTTGTGCCAGCAGTCGCGGTTATACTTGAAAATTAAATAAAGTATATTAGTAGATTAATAAATTAATTAAAATAAGAGTTTATGTTTATAAAAAGTGAAATTGGGTTATAAAATATAAAGACTTATTTGAAAATTAAGGTAGTGAAACTTAAAAAACTAAGGTATGAATTAGGATTAGATACCCTAGTACACTTAGACTTAATTTATAAATACTAGAATATTAGGAGTTATGTTCTTTAAATTTAAGAAATTTGGCGGTGTTTTAGTCTAGTTAGAGGAACCTGTTTTATAAACGATACAACACGCATTATTTTACTTATTTTAGTTAATCAGCTTGTATACCGTCATTATAAGATAATTTAGGAGAAAATATTATTGAAATCATATTATTGAGTATATTAGATCAAGGTGCAGCTTATAAATAAGTAAATATGGGTTACAATAAAATTTATTTAATATGAATTAAGTATTTAAATATATTTATGAAGGAGGATTTAATTGTAAGAAAAGGAGTAGTGAGATTTTTTGATATAAGCTCTAAATTATGTACATATCGCCCGTCGCTTTCATTTAATGTGAAATAAGTCGTAACATAGTAGGGGTCTGGAAAGTGTCTCTAGAATTACAAAGTAAAGCTAAAAATTAGCATCTCATTTACACCGAGAAGGTTTGTCGTGTAATTCGATATATTTTGATTATGAATAGTTGTTTAGTGTAGTTAATATGAAAAAGATTTTTTAAATATAGTAAATTTAATTGAATAATATTAAAGACTTAGTATAAAATACTGTAAAGGAAATTTGAAATAATTTAAGATTTAATAATAAAAAAGTAATATTAAAGTTATGTATCTTGTGTATAATAGATGTTTAAATTAATATAATTCGGTTATGTATCTCGAAAAGGAAATAGCTAAATTAAAAGGTAAGTTTTTGTAGCAGAAAAATTTATAATTTTATTTTAGAAGTGAAATATTAATCGGGTTTCTTAATATCTAGTTTTTTAAGAAGTGAATTTAAATTAGCATTTTTATATATTTATAAAAATAGTTAAAATAAGGGGGATTAGCTCTTTATTATTTAATATTATAAAAAAATATTTTTAAAGGATTTAACTAGGCTTAAAATTAGCCAGGTTTATAGGGTGTTATAAGTAAAATTTAGGTTAATAATATTTATATGTTTTTTAATTGTTTATTAAAAATTATTTAGAAATAGTGTTGAAATAGGTATAATGAGTATATTAGTATATAATTGTGTTTGAATTTAATTTAAATTATTAAATTATTTTTATGTATTTAAATATTTCTTTAAGGAATTCGGCAAAAATTATTTCTGCCTGTTTAACAAAAACATGTCTTTATGGAGGTTTATAAAGTCTAACCTGCCCATTGGGAACTAAAAGGCCGCGGTATTATGACCGTGCAAAGGTAGCATAATCATTAGTTTTTTAATTGAAGGCTAGAATGAATGGTTGAACAAGAAATAATCTGTCTTAAATTAATATATTGAATTTAACTTTTAAGTGAAAAGGCTTAAATAATCTGGAGGGACGATAAGACCCTATAAAACTTTATATTTATAATATAGTAGTTAGTTTTATTTAAGGGTATTATTTTAGAGTATTTGGTTGGGGTGACAAGGATAAAATATTAAATAACTGTCTTTTTTTTTTACAGTGATGTTTGGTTTAATGATCCTAAAAGGGATTAAAGATTAAGTTACTTTAGGGATAACAGCGTAATTTTCTTTAAGAGTTCTTATCGACAAGAAAGTTTGCGACCTCGATGTTGAATTAAAAGTTCTTTATAGAGTAGAGACTATAATAGAAGGTCTGTTCGACCTTTAAAATTTTACATGATTTGAGTTCAGACCGGTGTAAGCCAGGTTGGTTTCTATCTTTCAGGATTAATTGTAGTTATTTTAGTACGAAAGGATTAAATAACTAAAAAATTTTTGAGTTATTTTGGCAGAATATGCGTTAGATTTAGAATCTAATAATATAGGGAGTCTATAAATAATAAAAATGCTTGGTCACGGGGGGGTAATATTGGTTATAGTTGTTAATTATTTAATTTTAATTATTTGTGTGTTATTAGGAGTAGCTTTTGTTACTTTGTTGGAACGAAAAATTTTAGGTTATATTCAAATTCGTAAGGGGCCTAATAAATTAGGAATTATAGGTATTCTGCAGCCTTTTTCTGATGCTGTGAAGCTTTTTTGTAAGGAGAATATAAATTTGAGAATATCTAATTTTTTACCTTATTATATAGCTCCTGTATTAAGTTTATTTATTTCTTTAATTTTATGAAGGGTATTACCATATAGTAGGGGTTTATTTAATATAAGTTTAGGGGTATTATTTTTTATATGTTGTTTAAGTGCGGGTGTATATCCTATAATAATAGCTGGTTGGGCTTCAAATTGTAAATATTCTTTGTTGGGAAGTTTACGCTCTGTTGCTCAAACTATTTCATATGAGGTAAGTTTGGCTTTAATTTTATTGTCTTTTATTTTTTTAATTGAGAGTTTTAATTTTAAGGATTTTATTGTATACCAGGAGGAAGTTTGGTTTTTATGGTTAACTATTCCATTAAGAATAGTGTGATTTGCTTCTAGTTTAGCTGAGACTAATCGAACTCCTTTTGATTTCTCTGAGGGGGAATCTGAGTTGGTTTCAGGGTTTAATACTGAGTATAGAAGGGGCGGGTTTGCTTTAATTTTTATAGCGGAATATTCAAGTATTTTATTTATAAGGATAATTTTTAGATTGTTTTTTTTAGGCCCTGATTCTTTGAGAATTGTTTTTTATATTAAAGTGGTAATAATTAGGTTTGTTTTTATTTGGGTTCGAGGTACTTTACCTCGATTTCGTTATGATAAACTTATGTATTTAGCTTGAAAAAGCTTTTTACCTGTTTCTTTAAATTTTTTAATTTGGTGTATAGGTATAAAGATATTATTTTATACTTGATTTTTAGTATTGTAGTAGATCGAAGGATAGTTTAAGGTAAGTAAAAATATTAATTTTGGATATTAAAGATATTCTTTTCTTTCGATATAAAAGTTGGAGATACTCCTATTAATGCTTTCAAAACATTTGTTTTTTATAAACTAAACTTTAAATTTAATCATTTATCTCATATTATTGTAAAAATTGGGTTAATAATATAGTATAAAAAATAGAGTGTAGATAAAATTTGTCCTGTTAGAATATAAGGAGTTTCTACTGGGCGTGCTCCAATTCATGTTAGTAGTACTACTACTGAGACTAAATATCAGAAAGTAATTTGGTTAATAGGGTAGAATGTTCTTCTTCGGAAAGTAGAATTGTGAGTAAATGGTAGAATTATTAAAATAGCAATTGAAGCTACTAAAGCAATAACTCCTCCAAGTTTATTTGGAATTGATCGTAGGATGGCATAGGCAAAAAGAAAATATCATTCAGGTTGAATATGAACGGGAGTTACTAAGGGGTTTGCTGGAATAAAGTTATCTGGATCTCTAAGGAGGTAGGGATTAAGAAGGGTTAATATAATTAAGGCTCAGAAAAGTACAATAAATCCTAAGATGTCTTTAAAGTTGAAATAAGGGTGAAAGGGGACTTTATCTACAAATGAAGAAACTCCAAGTGGGTTATTTCCCCCTGTTTCGTGTAGGAATAAAATATGAATTACTGTTAAAGCTGCAATAATAAATGGAAATAAAAAATGAAATGAGAAAAAACGAGTTAAAGTGGCGTTGTCTACGGCGAAGCCACCTCAAATCCATTGAACTAAATCTGTACCTAGGAAGGGAATAGCAGAGAAGAGGTTAGTAATAACTGTTGCTCCTCAGAAAGACATTTGCCCTCAGGGTAAGACGTAGCCTAAAAAGGCTGAGGCCATGGTTAAGAAAAAAATTAATACACCAACTATTCAGGTATGAAAATAAGTATAAGAACTATAGTATATTCCTCGTCCAATGTGGGAGTATAAACAAATAAAAAAAAAAGAGGCCCTATTGGCATGAATGGTACGTAATAGTCACCCATAGTTTACGTCTCGACAAATGTGGATAGTTCTTGAAAAAGCTATTTCAATATTAGGGGTATAATGTATAGATAGAAATAAGCCTGTTATAATTTGAATAACTAAACATAATCCTAATAGTGAGCCAAAATTTCATATAATTGAAATATTTCTAGGAATTGGTATATCAATTAATGATCTATTAATAATTTTAAATAAAGGATGAGTTTTTCGTAAGGGTTTAAACATTAGTTATTTACTCGTAAGGGCCTGGAGTGGACGTTGATAATTTTTACTACGGCAAATAAGGTAAGAAGTAAATATGTAATGATAAATAGAGTAAATATTATTGATGAGGAGTTATAAATAGTTCTTGTTATTAAAGGGGCATTTCTAAATTTATAGGGGAATATAATAGAAGAACTTCTAATTCTATATTTAGAGCTGGTTAATAAAGGGTCGACAAGGAAAGAAATAAGACAAATTATGGAAATAATAAATGTTAAGGTAAATAAGGTGTTAAATGAGATTCCAAATATTTCGTTTGAGGCTAATGAGGCTACATAAATGAATAAAACTAATATTCCTCCTAGGAAAATTAAGAATAGAATGTAGGAAAATCAGAATGAATTATTAGAAAATCCAGAGGTAATACAAATAATTAGGGTTTGAGTAAATAATGTCAACCCTATGGATAGGGGGTGCACTAACCGAGTGAATAGAATGGAGATGAAGACGGTAGTTGAAATAAAAATTAAAATAATTTTAAAATTATATTTTAAAGTCTTAAGAATAGTAATTCAATTTTGATTTACAAGACCAAGGTTTTTTTTAAACTATTAAAACTAATGAATACTTTAAATTTAGTTTATATTTGTTCTTTAGCTATATTGTTTTGTGGGGGATGATCTTTTGTTTCTAACCGAAAACATTTATTAAATACTTTGCTTAGATTAGAATTTGTAATATTAAGGGTATTTTGGATTATAGTTTTATATATTATAAGAGTAGGTATTGAGATATATTTTGTATTATTTTTTTTAACTTTAGGAGTTTGTGAAGGGGCATTAGGGTTATCTTTATTAATTTCTATTGTATGTTCTCATGGTAATGATTATTTTGGTAGATTTAATGTAGTGTAATGATAAAATTTTTACTTATAAATATAATATTATTGGTTTTAATTAATAATTGGGGTATTGTACAATTAGCGTTGTTTTTAATATGTTTTTTAGTGTTTTTAGGGTTGGGCCATGATTTTTATATATTTAATTTAGGAATACAATTAGGGACAGATTATTTAAGTATAATTTTAGTGATATTAAGGGTTTGAATTGTTGTACTTGTTATTTATAGAAGTCAAATAGTAAAAAAGACAAATAAATTTAGTTGTTTATTTTTATTTTTAAATTTAATTTTATTATTTGCTTTAGTAATAACTTTTTGTTCTATAGATTATTTAATGTTTTATTTAAGGTTTGAAAGTTCTTTAATTCCTACTCTAATTTTAATTTTAGGTTGAGGATACCAGCCTGAGCGAACTCAGGCTGGTATTTATATATTATTTTATACATTATTTGCTTCTTTACCTTTATTGGTGTCTTTAATTAGGTTGTATATAGTGGGGGGTAGTTTAATAATAGGGTTAGCTAAAGTAAGGGAATCTGAGTTAGGAATGGTCAGTATTTTATGGTATTTTTTTACTATACTGGCATTTGTAGTAAAACTCCCTATGTATTTATTTCATTTGTGGTTACCTAAAGCTCATGTTGAAGCTCCTGTAGCTGGTTCAATGATTTTGGCAGGTGTTTTATTAAAGTTAGGTGGGTATGGTTTAATTCGTGTATTAAGAATGTTTACTGAAGAAAATAAAATATTTTCTTGAGTGTGAGTAGGTATTAGTGTCTTAGGAGGTGTTTTTGTTAGAATTTTATGTTTACGGCAAGTGGATATGAAATCTTTAATTGCTTATTCTTCAGTAGCTCATATAAGATTAGTCTTAGGTGGTTTAGTGGTGTTTAGATGATGGGGAATAAATGGTGCTGTTATTATTATGGTAGGACATGGATTATGTTCGTCCGGTTTATTTTGTTTATCTAATATTATTTATGAGCGATTAGGGAGTCGTAGTTTATTAATTAACAAGGGGTTATTAAATTTAATGCCTTCTTTGGGTTTATGGTGATTTTTATTAAGTATTAGGAATATAGCGGCTCCTCCTACGTTAAATTTGTTAGGAGAAATTAATTTAATTATTGGAATAGTAAGTTGAAGAAAAGTAAGGATAATTGGGTTAATTGGTTTGTCTTTTTTTAGGGCAGCCTATACTTTATATTTGTATTCGATTAGACAGCATGGGACGTTTTTTAGATCATTGTATGCATGTTGTTCTGGTAAGCTAAGGGAGTATTATGTTTTAAGTCTCCATTGAATTCCTTTAAATTTAATAATTTTAAAGAGGGGTTTAGTTTTACCTTTAATTTAATTTAAATAGTTTAAAAGAAAATATTGATTTGTGGTGTCAAAGTTATAAGAATTTATTTTAAATAGTGGTTTGAAAATTCTCTATGCATTTAGTGAGGTTAGTTTTTTTAATTGTAAGTTCTTTATTGTGTTTAAGTATATCTTTAATGAGATTACAGAATTTGGTTAGGTATGTAATTGAGTGGGAATTATATTCTTTAAATTCTTCTTCTATTGTGGTAACTTTGGTATTTGATTGGTTAAGTTTTATATTTTTAAGATTTATTTTATTTATTTCTTCTATGGTTATATTTTATAGGGGGGGATATATAAGGGGAGATAAACATTATAATCGTTTTATATATTTAGTACTTGCTTTTGTTATTTCAATAAATGCTTTAATTGTTAGGCCTAATTTAATTAGTATTTTATTAGGGTGAGATGGGTTAGGGTTAATTTCTTATGTATTAGTGATTTATTATCAGAATGAAAAATCTGCTAATGCGGGAATGTTAACTGTTTTATCAAATCGGGTAGGAGACGTAGCAATTCTTTTAAGTATTGCTTTGTTTTTTAGAATGGGGGGCTGAAATTTTATGGTTTGAAGATTATATACTAGTGAAGATATAATTTTAATAAAAGTATTAATTGTTGTGGCTGCTATAACAAAAAGAGCACAAATTCCTTTTTCTGCTTGGTTGCCAGCTGCTATGGCAGCTCCAACACCAGTTTCTGCATTAGTACATTCGTCAACTCTGGTGACTGCTGGTGTTTATTTATTAATTCGATTTAGGCCTATTTTTGAAGGGGCTTCGGTTCAATCTTTTTTATTAATTATTTCTTGTACAACTATATTTATAGCAGGTCTAGGGGCGAATTTTGAGTATGATTTAAAGAAGATTATTGCTTTATCTACTCTGAGTCAATTGGGGGTAATATTAAGAGTTTTATCTTTGGGGTTTCCTGATTTAGCTTTTTTTCATTTATTAACTCATGCTTTATTTAAGGCTTTATTATTTTTATGTGCGGGGGTTGTAATTCATAGTTTGGGAGATTATCAGGATATTCGTATAATGGGGGGCTTGATTATTAGAATACCTTTAACTGGTGTTTGTATAAATTTATCAAATTTATCTTTATGTGGTATACCTTTTATGGCTGGATTTTATTCTAAAGATTTAATTTTGGAGATAGCTTTTATAAGTAATATTAATTTTATTAGGTTTATTATATATATCTTAGCTACTGGTTTAACAGTAAGTTATACTTTTCGTTTAATTTTTTATAGGCTTACTAGAATAAGGCATATTAGAAATATGAGGGGGATTAGCGATAATGATTTTATTATAACTAATCCTATGGTAATATTAAGATTAAGTTCTATTTTAAGAGGAGCAAGATTATCTTGAGTAATATTTCCTGAATATTATATAATTTGTTTAAGGAGGTTTATAAAAAGTTTGGTATTATTATTATTATTAATTGGTTCTTTTACTGGATATATATTAAATATTATAAGTTTAAATGAAACTTTAAGTAGTTTAGGTTTATATTTTATTAGAAGGTTTTCAGGATCTATGTGATTTATACCTTTTTTATCTAGGGTAAAATTAAATTATTATATTTTAAAATTGGGAAAAAGGTATGATAAAATTGGAGATAAAGGATGATCTGAATATTTTGGGGGACAAGGAGGATTTAGTGTAATTATAAAAGGTTCTTATTATTTAGAAGTTACTCAGGGTAATATAATTAAAATTTATATAAAGAGGTTTTTTTTATGAGTGACTATTGTTGTTATTATGTTGGTTTTAATTTAATTTATATAATTTAAAATTAGAATGTTGTGTTGAAGCCACAGCAGTGGTGTATACCTATAAATAATATGATGCCTGATAAAAGGATAGTTTTGATGTGACTAATTATGTAAAATTTACTCATATTATTGAAAGATAAGCTAAGATAAGCTAATGGGTTCATACCCCGTGAATGAGATCAATTTCTCTCTTTCCGGTGGTTTCTCCTTTTAGAATACTCTTTTTTTTTACTTTAGTTTTAGGGTTAGTATTATGTATTTCTTCGGATACTTGATTTGGGGCTTGAGTGGGGTTAGAGTTAAATTTATTATCTTTTATTCCTTTAATTTCTTCTAGAAGTAACCGTTATAGTTCAGAGAGTATTTTAAAATATTTTTTAGTGCAAGTTTTGGCTTCAATTATAATTATTTTTTCAGCTTTATTTATTTTGATGATGGTAAATTTAAAGATAGTATTTTCTTTGTCATTATTATTAAAATTAGGCGCAGCTCCTTTTCATTTTTGATTTCCTCAGGTTATAGAAGGATTAAGTTGAATTCAAGCAATTATTTTAATAACTTTACAAAAAATGGGGCCTATAATTTTATTATCTTATTTGGTTTATGATAAGTGAAGTTTAATTATAATTTTTACTTCTGCTGTAGTATCTGCTATTGTTGGGGCTGTGAGGGGCTTAAATCAATTATATTTACGAAAGATTATAGCATTTTCTTCTATTAATCATATATCTTGAATATTTTTTGCTATAATTTTAAGGGAGTATTGTTGATTATTATACTTTAGGGTGTATTGTTTACTTTCAATTTTGGTTATTATAAATTTTTATTTTCAGCAGGCTTATCATTTTTCTCATTTAGTTAATAGTAGATTTCCTTTAATACCTAAGGTTGTGTCTATAATGAGTTTATTTTCTTTAGGAGGTTTACCTCCTTTTTTAGGGTTTATTCCTAAGTGATTTATTATTCAGGAAATAATTTTTAGTAATTATTTATATCCTTTATTAGTACTTTTAATATGTAGGTTGGTAACTCTTTATTTTTATATTCGTATAAGGATTTCTTTTTTGACTTTAGTATTTCCTTTTAGGGGTTGAGTTACAAAGGATTATGAAGGAAATAAAATTATGAATATGGTAATAATTACAAATTTTATTGGGATATTAGTTCCTTCAATTTATATAATATATTAAGACTTTAAGTTAATTAAACTAACATCCTTCAAAGTTGTAAAAAAAAGAATTTCTTTTAGGTCTTAAAGTTTTAGTGTTAGCACATTTTCAAATTTGCAATTTGACGTTTTTAATTATTACTATAAAACCTAATAAAAAAGAAAAATCTTGTATCTAAATTTACAGTTTAGCGCCTAAAGCTCGGCCATTTTATTT